>NW_021620860.1:724533-726872 GCF_004785775.1 Grammomys surdaster
AGAGAGAGAGAGAGAGAGAGAGAGAGAGAGAGAGAGAGAGAGAGAGAAACAGAGTCAGATTCGTAGAGCGAATATACCAACCATACAGGTGTGTGTCGTCTCCACTCATCATAAGATATGTACACTCACCCCTGGAAAAGCCCATACTCATTCATACATGCACACATGCACATATGCACACATACACACACACACACACAGAGAGAGTACACACAGACATGAGCCACTGTATGTACTGATAAGTTTGGCTCTACTTTTTTTTCTTTTGGGGGAAGTTCCTGAGAGAAAAGAGATCTCTTATAACCCGTTATCAAGGGTGCAAGGCTAGAGCCCAGCCAGAGGGGCTAAGGAGGCAGGGATGCTAGGGTGTGCCTTGGGGAAAATATGCCCTTATACTTGGCTGAGGAATCCGAAAGTTAATCTTCAGGCTACACCATCCCACTACCTCAACGTGCCTTGGCCTGAGCCCCATAAGGAGGTGGCCAGGGGCTGAAGGAACAATTCTCAACCTTATTATCTCCTGCTCCCGGCATCAGCCAAGCTAGGGGCCTCCGTAGAATGTTCAGGTAATTAAAGAAGTTGGGGACCAACGAAGTTAGAAACCTAGGACTCTCTGGATCAGGGAGGGATCTGGAGGACAAGGACAGAGACAAGCCACTTCCCTCAAAAGGCAAGAGACTCAACATAGTCTCCAGGCTGCTTCTGACCTCCAGGGAGGGACTTCCATCCTAAATCAGCCCCCCCACACACACACACACAGAGACAGAGAAAGGCGTGCAGATGCATACATGCCCACCCCTTGGAGGCAGAAGCTATGGGAACATGTCTATGAATCCAAGCAGGAACAAGTCCCGAAGCACAGGCTGACACTGAGAGCCTAAAGGCAAAGATTCCTATTCTCCCAGTCTTTCAGAATTCATGGAGCATACCCATCCCCAGGTCGAGAACATGAAGTCTGGCGCCATGGGACTTGCTGCTATTTACCATCACCTTACCACCACTAGCCAGCCCCCTAAGTGCAGAGTGTCCTCTCCAACCCCATCTAAACAAACTAAATTGAGCTGTGAACTCATCCTGTGCAAACTCTAGGTTATGTCCCAGCGCTACTGAGTACCTGATTCAGAAGCTAGCAATGGCGGACGAGGCTTCCTTGGCCTCTAAAACCACGAGACCCCACTCCACTGTGACAATGGGACCGCAGAATTCCAGGGAGAATCTCGGGGTTCTAGGCACCTGCTCAACCATGACCCAGGATACCCTTACGCAGTCCCACATGGGGTGCCTTGGGAGAGACCTCAGGGAGAGAGCTTTTGGTTTGAAGCAGTCCTTCACCAAGCAGAAAAAGTCCCACCTCCCTCCACCCCTTATTCATCCCCGTCTCCAACTGTAAATAAATCAACCAAACACAATTATCTGGACACTTTTTGGTTTTGTTCTGTTTTGTTTTTTTTTTTAAAAAAAAAAAAAAAGAAGAAGAAAGAATGAAAAGACATTATAGCCAACAAGCAGGTCTCTAAATCTATCCAGGCAAGCTAGAAAATGCTCAGGGGTGAGGGGTGGGGGGGTAGAGAGGGTGGGACAGGAGATGTAAGGGAAGGGAAATATGGGCAGAGCTACAGGCGGTGGGCAACTGGAAAGATAGGGTCATCCTAGTGACTTCATGACCAGTAACCACAAATAGGGACCAGAATAGAGCCATCCCCCAGCACTCCCTCAGACACACACAATCCAATCTTCCATTCTTTCCTCTCTCCTACCTGCTCAAAGTGATGAGCCCACCTCCCTGCCCCCTCCTTCAGGTCTTCTTCAGCCCACCCCTTTCCCACAGCAGAGATCCATCTGCAAGGCATTATCAGATGACTGAACACCCAGACCCTAAGATGGGCCCTGTCCCTTAAGCAGAGCGGAGGTGGGTCTCACGAGCCTTGAGCCTCTACTCCACACCTTCCCACGCTCTGGCCAGATTGAGAGGAAGGGCGTTCAATGTTTACAACTTTCTTCCTCTCTGACTCTAAGAATGCAGTTTCTTTTCTCCCACAGGCCTCTAGCTGGGAACACCTCTCATGCCACAATCAGAGGAAATCAGAATGAGGCTTCCAGGGGCTGAAAACTAAAGCTGGCACATAGTATGCTGTCAATACATGTATTCAGATGGCTGAATGAATGAATGAATTCAAGGATTGATTTGAAAACATACTGGGGCTTCCTGTTGCTACACTGAGACCTCTTGGGGTATCTAAGCCCATTGTGGGCACTCCAAGGCTCAGGCTTACCACTTGGGGCACATCCCATACACACACACACACACACACACACACACACACACACACACACACACA
>NW_021620860.1:726882-732048 GCF_004785775.1 Grammomys surdaster
ACACACACACACACACACACACACACACACACACACACACACACACACACACACATCAAGGGAAACTTTGGGCAGGGCCAGAGGCAAAGAGCCAGGACTCAGACCAAGACTCCATGCCAGGTTAACTCTACAACCCCCAGAGCATAGGGGCCTAGTAGGGGGCACTAAGTCCCCCACTTGCTGACAGGTCTCACTCTTGGAAGTTGTCAGCCAGTTGGTGGCAGTCCAGCTCCCCCTTGGGTTCCAAGCCCCCTGGAAGCTTCACCCCTGTCTTCCGATCCACACACCAGCACTTGCCGCGCTGTCCATCCAGGGCGGGGTGACACTGCCAAGACAAAGCGTATGAGTTCAGGTCCCAGACAAAGAGCCCAGGTAGTCCACACCACCTCCAGCCTAGCTCCCAGGTCAGACAGTTGCTCCTTCAAGATGATATCTGAAGGCAAAGGCTCTTTTTGCGCACCAATCCCCAGAGCTCACTGTAATAGGGAGACTTGTCCAAGGAGAGACCTACGGAGCTTCCAGAGGGAGGACCCGAGAAGGGTTTCTTATACTGAAAGGCATAGATGGTTGTAAAGGTTGGGTTCATTGGCAATGTCTCAGCTTGTTGTGACTGGACTGGGACTTGACTTGAAGCATGGGGTTACAACTTGAGAACAAAGGCAGCATCAGGACCACAGATGAAGATGAGTTAGGAATATGGTTAAAACACAAGCCAGCTCACATTGAGAGCCCAAGTCAGAAGCCGTTGGATCAGATGTGGTGGCACAATGCCTGTAACCCTGGTACTTAGGAAGCAGAGGCAGGAGGATTTTTGCAAGAACCTTAAATCAGAATAAGGACAAAAGTCAAGGTCAGAAGAACTGAGGTCAGGCTAAAATTTAGGTCAGAATTAGACCAGGGGGTGGGCATGGGTAGAACACAAAAGTGTATTTCAAAGCCAGACTCAACGTCAGAAGGAAGGCTGGCTCAAGACTCAGAATTTGTTTTGAGATAAAGGGTCAAGGGTCATAGTCTCTGTTTGTTTGGTTTGGTTTTTGATTTTTTTTTTCCAGGCAAGGTTTCTCTGTGCAGTCCTGGCTATCCTGAACTTGCTCTGTAGACCAAGCTTGACCTCAAACTCACAGAGATCCACCTGCCTCTGCCTCCCAAGCGCTAGGACTAAAGGCATGTGCCACCACGCCTGCCCAGCAAGTGTCATAGTTTTTGTTGTGATAAAAATTAAGGGTAGCTTCTGGTCACAGGAGCTGCAGGAGCTGTGGGTTACTGTGCAGACATGGCCAAGTCCAAGAACCACACCACATACAACCAGTCCTGCAAACAGCACAGAAATGGTATCAAGAAACCCCAGTCACAAAGATTCAGATCTCTTAAGGGGTTTGACCCACAGTTCCTGAGGAACATGTGCTTTGCCAAGAAGCACAACAAGAAAGGCCTGAGAAAGACGCAGGCCAACAATGCAAAGGCAGTGAGTGCACGCGCAGAGGCCATCAAGGCCCTTGTGAAGCCTCAGGCCATCAAGCCCAAGATGCCGAAGGGCCCCAGCCGCAAACTCAGCCACATGGCTTTCATCGCTCACCCCAAGCTTGGGAAGCAGATTCGAAGCTACATGGCCAAGCGTCTTAGGCTCTGCCAACCAAAGCCCAAGGTTCAAACCAAGGCAGAGGCCAAAGCTCCAGCTAAGGCCCAGGCTGCAGCTCCAGCCCAGGCTCCCAAAGGTGCCCAGGCCCCTGTGAAGGCCCCATAGAAAAGGCTCCTGCCAACGTGAAGACAGATGGACTGCCGTGACACACCTACCCACACACTATTTGCAAATGACCAGTGTCCTATGCTGTTTTTACAAATAAACTAGAGGCAAGATAAAAAAAAATTAGGAGTAAAAAATACATGTAGCATTATATAACAGGAAAAATGAATCCTGGTATAAATGCTGGGCTTTAGTCAATAATCAACTGAATCAAATCCACTCCATTTGGCTTGAGTAATGAAATAAAGCTGAAATGCAAGCATGGGATACAACCATTCTGCACTTTCTCCACAAACCCAATGGTCTGGTCTTCTGGTTTTGTTTCATTAAGGGCGAGGGGTATTAAGGACTGAGACATGGCTGGGCAGTGGTGGTGCACAGCTTTAATCCCAGCACTTAGGATGCAGAGGCAGGCAGATTTCTGAGTTCGAGGCCAGCCTGGTCTACAGAGTGAGTTCCAGGACAGTCAGAGCTAAACAGAGAAACCCTGTCTCAAAAAAAACAAAAAACAAAAAAGAGAAAGAAAGAAAGAAAGAAAGAAAGAAAGAAAGAAAGAAAGAAAGGAAGGAAGGAAGGAAGGAAGGAAGGAAGGAAGGAAGGAAGAAAGAAAGAAAGAAAGAAAGAAAGAAAGAAAGAAGAAAAGAAAAAGAACTGAGACATGGAATTTGTGTTGGGTATAGGCTGAAGATAGGCCAGGCTGGTTCTAAGGAGCCTCCTCTGACCCTTCACTGACTGCACATACTCCACACCTTCATCTTGCCCTGTACAGACCAAGGACAGTTGTGTCATCCTCCTGATGAGGCCTCTGCTGCTTGGGTAGCAGCTCACTAAGGGGATTTGTCCACAGTGGGAGGACAACATTCCCTATGCTCATGTAACCTAGAGGAGAAGCAGGACAAGGCTCCCCAGGCCACATTCAGCACAAGGCGCTCCAACTCCAGTACCCTCACTGGATCTGCCGCCCTCCCAATGGGCCAGAGATGAGATGGAACAGGCTGCTCCTGCTGTATACTCCAGCCAGCATGCTGGACGGTCTGAATGAGTGAGTGAGTGGGATGTGCTACCTGCTGCCTTCTCTCCTGACCCCTTTTTCCACGTGACAGTCTCAGCTACCAGACTCGGCTCTACCTCCTTCTTTACTGTACCCGGAGAGTCTGAGCTCAGCTACAGAAGGATGAGGTTTTCTCCTTGACTTCTCATAACTTGGGATCCCACAACCCAGATGAAGCTTTGGATGGTCAGAGACAGGGAGCACCGCTTTGAGGAAAGGAGGAGTAGGGTCTACACCATCGATGGGGGGATCCTGAGAACTGCAAAGGGCCCTGGAAGGAATCAAGTTGTGCCAGGAACTCACTCTGTGGCGTGAGCTGGCCAGGGTCCTTTCTGAGTCTGTCTCTCATCTCCAAAAGAAACGAGGTGGACAGACCATGCTGAGAGTAGAACAGAGCTTAGGGAGACCCAAATGGTTGGGTTGGATTTGGAGAGCTTCCCTTCCTTTGAAAGCATCCTTTGGAGAGCTAGGAGTTCCCAGGCTGAGGCCAGGGTGGAGCAGCAGGAAGGAGACCCACCTGTTTGGGGTGGAAGTTGCCATTGCGGTCACAGTTCGGGATGGGGATGATGAAGAGGTCTTCATGAGTACGGCTCTGCGAGGCGGCCAGACGCTCCAGGGCCCGGTGCAACTCGCTCTGGCAGGAACCCTGGGGCTAGGATCAGAAGAGCAAAAAAAGCTCAGCAGATGAGAAAGGCAGGAAGATCAGGCTGGGGCTCTGAGCTAAAGGGGCTAATGTCCTGAACAAAGGGTCAAGGCCTGAGCTCTGGGCAGGGGCTCAAGAAGCAAAACCAGAATCCAACAGTGACTCGGGTACCAACAGTGGATACTGAGGAGAAGGTTTTGACACTAAGCACTCTTAAAGAAGCAGGGGGTAGGGGGACATATCTGCAATGCCTGTCCTCTGGAAGCAGAAGCGGGAAAGTTGTTGCAAGTTCAAGGCTAGCCTGGTATATTTAGGAAATTCTAGGCCAGCATGGGCTGCAAAGGGAAACCCTGTCTTTTGTTTTTGTTTTTGTTTTTCGAGACAGGGTTTCTCTGTGTAGTCCTGGGTGTCCTGGAACTCACACTGTAGATCAAGTTGGCCTTGAATTCAGAAATCCCCCTGCCTCTGCCTCCCAAGTGCTGGGACTAAAGGTGTGAGCCACCACTGCCTGGCATGGGGAACCCTGTCTTACAATAAATAAACCATTAAACAAAAACAGGCTGTGGTGGTGTGTGCCCTGGATCCCAGCACTTGGGAGGCAGAGGCAATCCTACCTCTCAATTCAAGGCCAGCCTGGTCTACAGAGCGAGTTCCAGGACAGCCAGGGCTACACAGAGAAACCCCTGTCTCGAAAAACTAAACCAAACAAACAAACAAACAAAAAGGAACAAGAAACACTAGGGAGCTTGGGCCTTGCTTTTACCAGTCAGCTTGCTGTATCAATATTCATGTGCAAAGGGAAAAAGGAATTGCAAAGAGAGAACTTAGGATTCTCCCGGGGTTCCGATGAGGTCATGTTACACACAGGGAGCCTCAATGTTCGCTGGGTGAACATAGCCCAGGTGTAGTAATTGTGAGCTATCTATAAGCATACACATCTGTGGGTCAGAGGTGCTCACCACAGGACGGGGTTCCTCCCGAGGTGTCCCCACGACCTTCATCTTGCTCCGATCTCTCATTTTGGCCATATACCTCTGTATGCACCTGTGATCGTGGGCGTTGCACGGGTTGAAGCTGTTGTTGGGATGCTCGCTCTCATCCTTGTCTGTAGGGCCAAGAAAGGCAGAGGTCGGCATTAGGACAGAGGTTTACACTCCTCCAGCATCTTCACCTGCTTCCTACTCCACCGGGAGTCTCCACTGCACTGCTGAGTCTCAGGGCAGGAAGGAATATGAACACACACACCCCCATCCCACTCCACTGGATCTCTCTGGGAACATATTCCTCTTGAAGTTCTTGGCTTGTTCCTCTCCCCACCCAGGTCACCATGATGAATCACCAGCTGCAGCTGCCCAGATGGCAGGGGGGTCCCCTTGGGCCCTGCAGGGAGGTCTGAGGCAGGCAACTCAGGGGGTGGGGGGGAGAGACTACTGGATCTTCTACCTCTCTGTTCAACTCCTCCCACCACCCCCCTCTCCATCTGCTCACTCTTCCTGTCTCCTTCTTTGCTTTTTCAGCATCTGGCTGAGCCTCCTAGGGATCCCTAGGGCTAAAATCATATTTTCCATGAGCAAGGAGTCTGGCCCCAAAGGTTCTCCCACTGTCTGCGTCTGTGAGTGTGTGTGTCTGCATGAGAGACAGAGAGACAGAGAGAGAGAGAGACACACACACACACACACACAGAGAGAGAGAGAGAGAGAGAGAGAGAGAGAGAGAGAGAGAGAGAGA
>NW_021620860.1:732058-812388 GCF_004785775.1 Grammomys surdaster
AGAGAGAGAGAGAGAGAGAGAGAGAGAGAGAGAGAGAGAGAGAGAGAGAGAGACAGAGAGACAGAGAGACAGAGAGACAGACCAAGATCAAGACCCTGTGTAGCTCCAGAACAAAGAAAACAGGCACACACATTTCTCCAGCCTCTACCTTTAAGTCTCACAACCTTAAACTTGAGGCCCCATTCAATGTCCATGTGAGTCAACCAGAAGCAGGCAATGGGCTATCTGGAGATGCAAATTATGAGAGTAGACCCTGTCTCCATGGCCCTTCCCGAAGGCTCTATGTGAGCTGCCCCATCCAGAAGGCTCTGCATTGTGACCTGCTGCTCACTCTTGGCTGCCAGGGCCAGTACACAAGGCTAAGCTGGAGAAAGAGGCTGGAAGGCTTCTCAGCACATCAGAACCACCTCTGAAATACTCAGGCTTGGCAGCTCAATGCAGGCCCAAGTGCAGAGGCCCTGCCAGCATTCCAGATGTTGGCAGGCAGACAGGAGGTTACATCTGGTTTGCGTCAGGACTTTTTTTTTTTTTCCTGAGGTTTTAGCAGGTTCCTCCATACATGGCAACAGTCCCAGAGCTGCCTCTGGGTCAAATGGTATTTCTCTGCCTAGCCAAAGCTGGGGAGTTGGTTTTCATTTTATTCTTCTAGTTTGGGGGATAAAGGAAGAGAGGCGCATAGTTGAAGGGATATAAACTATCAGAAAAAAAAAGCATAACAAAACAAAAAACAAACAAAAAAATTCCGTTAAGTTTCATACCAAAGTCAAACTGACTCACTACGGACAATTTTGTCTTGAGTGAAGTGTTAGTGTCGAATTAAAGAACAGAAATCGCCAGAGTAGATAGATACTGCTATCCTTCTGTTTACACGATGAAAGAAAGGATCGTCCCAAGAAAGCCCTAGGGCAGCCTCAAGCTTGGGAAAGTCAGCTAAATTGGATGGAGGAAATCACTGGGACTCACAGACACATCTCAGGACTGACTCTAGGCACACCGTTCTAGTCAGTTTATTCTCTCTGATTTGCTGTCTTTTCAGCCAGAATGGCATTGCCAGTCTCGGGTTCTTCTCGGTAAACATGAAGGGTTTTCAGCAGGAAAGAATTTGAGGCTAAGCAAACATTCTACCCCTAAGCTACTATCCCAGCCCTAATAGCTCTTTTCTTTTTCTCTTGTTTTGAGAAATAAACATAGCCCAGAGTGGCCTCGAACTTTCTATGTAGCTGAGATCGGCCTTTACTTCCCCCTCCTCGTAGCTTTGCCACCAAAGTATTGAATTATAGGCAGGCACCACCACATCTGGCTCCTAGCCCTCAAATTATTTTTTTTAGCTTTGTTCTAAGGAGTTTTTAAAGAAAGGGGTTCCCTCGGGAGATAGAGAGCACCCCCCACCCAACAGTCTCAGATCTATTATGATACGATGAGCCCTCAAGAGTGCAGACAAGGGGGCTGGTGAAATAGCTCAGTGGTTAACAGCACTGACTGCTCTTCCAGGGGTCATGAGTTCAAATCCCAGCAACCACATGGTGGCTCACAACCATCCGTAATGAGATCTGATGCCCTCTAAGGGGGTGTCTGAAGACAGTTACAGTATGTTTACATATAATAAATAAAAACTTAAAAAAAAAAAGAGTGCAGACAAATATGGCCCAGAGTCTGGACCACATCACAGCTTCCCAACATGACATTTCTGTGAATAGAAGCCAACAATAGGAGTCCCTTGGGGCCTTATCCATGGGTATTTAAGATGTCCACCGTTAAGAACAACTGAATAGCTTGTTGAAACCTAGAACTGCGTAGTACACAGAGCAAGCCCAGAAGCATAGTTTATGCTGATGTCAGAAATAAATGGCCCCATGTCACTGAGGGTCTTAACTGGGCACAGCTGCATCAGCGGCCTACTGGCCTCTGAGTGTGCACGGTCTACCCAGAGATCCCTGGTTTGAATCTACACTTAGTAAGAACCACCATCTTGGAAGAATAGTTTCTTATTCGCCTGAGGTCATAAGACAGATTAAGTCCACATCCACCCACCAAGGCCGAATCACAAATGTTTACTAACAATCACATGTCCAGACACATGCTCATCCAGGTGTGTGCATCTACACACCCTCACGTACTCTGACCCTGCCCTGGTCAGACACACAGACCAAGCCAGGACGCACTAACATCCGGCCTTCTCTCACCATGGTTTGTTGACTCTCCATTTAATCTGTAACTTCTCCCCCATCCATCCATGCTTACCCGGGGTGGGCTGAGGACTCATCCTGGAATCCACCTCTAGGTACTGAGCTTTGGTGGGGGAGGGATGTAATACTGAGCCTCTTAAAAACATTAACTTGCTAGTACCGTTCAGCTTCTAATGCCCTCTACCAAAGTCCCAATGACCCCAGCAGGAGCTGGAGGGGAGGGGGGTTTGGCAGACCCCTCATTGTCTTGTTAGTTCTCCAAGAAGCTAGAAGGTGGAGTTGCCAACGTGAAGCAGGTCTTCCCATCGAGTTTCTGCTTAGAGCTGGGCAGACTGCCATCCAGCCATGGCCAAAGTCTGGCTCTTCATTCCACTGCAGAGCAGGACAAAGAGCCCCCGGGGAGAGGCTGTGTACAGCTCTGGCCCCAGTAGAGGCAAAGTTCCCGCTGCGTAATTTCACTCCTCTGATTTCTCTTCAAGGCCGGCCCCTGACCCCTGTAAGACACCCAGGCTAAGAACTGAGTGCATCCTGTCAGCCAGACTCAGAAGTGGCAGCCATGCCCCAGAGGGTCACCTAACTGACCACCAAAAAAAAAAAAAAAAAAAAAAAAAGTCTCTCTTCCTTCATCCCGAGACCTTAGCTGGAGAATACAAGACAACCCAGGAGAGGTACCAGGCTGTTTCTTTGAGATTTTGCTCAAGGGGTGCCCCTCATGGTAGTTCCCCACTGCTGGCCTCTAAGACGAGATCCTGCACAGCAGAAGAACCCGTCTCCTCCCCTGTGACTCTCACCAAACTTGGCTCCCTTTACCCTATGGTCTCCAAAGTCCCAGTCTCAGCTCTGTCATCTCCATCTTCACTGTCACTCCAAGCTATGGACCTTATACTCTGTATAAAACACCTCAAAACTACGAGACACTTGACAGAGGAAGAAACTGAAGTCACCTTAGTGAAGAAGAGGAAAGGAGATGTGTCTCTGGCCACTTGAAGCACCAATAGTTTAGGCTATGTTAACATTAAAGAAAAACCTCTAGGCAGCCATGTTCTTCCTTCCCTCTCCCCTAAAGCACAGAATGTCTGGGAAAGCCCAGTTTTCATGACATGACTAGATTCCCAGTATTGAAGTAGGGACAATATTTGCTATGTCGACTAAAAATTAACCCAGCCTGCCTGTTCCTTAACCCTGTCCCTGAGAGACCTAGAGCCTGGTTTAGGAACTCCCTGTCCCAGGCTTGACCTCCCTATCGAACACCCTCTTTGATTTCAAAAGTTGAGGGTCAGACAGTACCATGATGTGAAACTGTAGATTTTATGATGCATACCCCGCTTCCCCCCCCTCTGGTGGCCTTGGTTGTACCGAACACCCACCTGTCAGAGAGGAGAGCAAGGCAGGCTGGAAAGAGAAGGAATAACCTGTCCCCAGGGGAAAAAAAAAATCACGAGAGCTGTGTGCTAAAGGACAATTCACCTAAAGAATCAGATGAAGCTCAGTCCTAAGAGCAACGGACAAAAACAGTAGACTTATATGCCCTTTATTATTTATTATTAAAGAAAATAATGCCTTTATTTCTGGGACACAGGTCCCAAACCTGAAGACCTAAAAAGAACAGTGGCCCTCTGACAGTGTAAAGTGTGGGCTGAGCCTCCCTCAGTAATTCACCAGAGATCCTTCAAGGCTGTGGTACAGCTCTATAGGGACTCCTGCCATGATGCAAAGGTGTCAGGCCATGGCAAGGAAGTACTCCTCTGATGACTAGAGAACATTGCCCATAGCTTGCCAATCAAGTGACTAAGGTTTGCCCTCCTGTTACCAAATTTTCCCTCTTCAGACAGTTGTGTCCACTGTGTTCGTAGAAGACAAGGTCAAGAAGTGGGAGGGGAATTAGTGTCTTGAGAGCTGAATTCCAAGACAGACATATTGGTACCCTATTCCTAGACACCTCTTGAAGCTGGCTAGCCTCACATCCACCAAGCAGTCAGAAAGTGTGCCAGGCCTTCCAGACTCAGAGGATCTGATTCTCCTCCACACAGTATGAATGCTCCTATGCAAACAAGAGAAGCCTCTTGTAGAGCTCTTTGGGGTTGGGCTCAAGTTGGGGAGAGGGGAGACTACCGGTCATCTTCACCTGCTGCTAGATCCTCAGCAGCTGGAAAGGAGAAAAGACTCAAAGTGGGCATCCTAAAAATGCAACCCTCTCTCTTGGTCTCACTGCCCCCAAGATCAAGGAATCACTCCCCCGAGACCCTCCTCCTCCAGCAATGCTGGTTGCCAGTCTGGCATTTCTCCCAGAATATTTTCTGCTGACCCATCTCTCCTTGCCCCAGGAGCAGGAAGGGCAGAGAGGCACCCCTGGGGTCCACCTCCTTCCTGTTTTCCCTGCCTCCTGCTTTCCTCAGACTAACAAGCTTGCTGAGGATTGAGGAAGTGGAGTGGTCTGGGACCCAGAGCAGGAAGCTCGGGACTGAAGTCCCAGCATCCGGACTGCAACAATGGAGGATTCAAATATCAGGAAAGAGAGAAGCTTTGCTGCTTCAGAGGGCCTGGCTGTCAGGGAAGGGATAATAACCAGAGTCAGGGAGACAGAGAGGCGGAATGTGCAAAGAACAGAGGACGTGCAGGAGTCACTGTCAGAGACATCGGAAGAGCGACAGCGTCCGAGATGGGAGTGGGAGGACTGCAGAAAGCTAAACTAAGACACCAAGAGAAGGAAACTAGTCAGGCTCAGGAGACCGAGAAAAAGAGAACTCGGGGCTCTTTGGTGAAACTGGAAGTTGAGAGGCACAGCAGGAAATAGAAGGACAAGGGAAAGGTTCTAAGAAGAAACCAAGAAAGGCCCACCAACAAGTGGACAAAGGAGAAAGAGTAAATACAAGATCTATCTGTCTAGCCTTCCTCTCCTCTCAGTCCCATATATCCAAGGGGTCTGCAACTCTGGACTGGCAGCTAGTACTTCCCTCCAGCCCCCTCAGATGGCACCTGCCAGAAGGAAGGAGAGAGAAACCTGGATGTGCCACCCTGGCAGAAAGAGCCCTGCCTTCTCTTCCTCTGCTTTCTGAGCCTTTGGGGGAAGTCCAAGTCTCATGTTCTTTACCACTGAAGTCCTTCTGATTTGTATGTCCACTTCACCACAGGGTGATGAGTGAAAGGCCCGGGCCCTGGCTCCTCACACCTCTGGCATCCACCTGAAACTGGGTGTGGATCAGGCTCTGGATCAGGAACAGAAAGGAACCGTCCCAATACACACACACACACACTTGCACGCACGCGCACAAACACACACCATCTTTATTGCACTCGCACACACACACTCGCCCATGCATGCATGTGCAAACGCACACACCATCCTTATCACATACACACACATACACACACACACACACACACACACGCACGCGCGCGCGCGCGCGCGCACATATGCACACGCACGTGCGCACACACACCATCCTTATCGAAGTCTTCAGGCTCTAGATGACAAATGTAACTGAATCAGATCATTTAACTTACCACAATACCCTCAGGAGCCAAGCTTACCACTGAGGCCAAGGCCCCTCTTTCCAAAGAAGTACTTGGGAGGTTTGAGATGAAGATATGGTGTAGGTTCCCTCAACCAGTGTGGCAACTGGTGTTGGGATTAAGTGCCAGCTTTCTTGACTGTCCCTATAAGGCTCTGCCACGTACCTCTTTTCTCCTCAACTCACAGGGGGCATTGATGGCCTTCCAGACCAGCCAAAATGGGAACCAAGTTGCAGGGAGGGAGGTGTTTGGGAAATGTGGTAGAGAGAAGGTAGGTGTACCTTACCAGAGGTCTGCAGGCTTTCCTGAATGGCTTCGATCTCCGACAGCTCCGTGCACACGCCTTGCCCGTGCATCAATGTGCGCAGGGGCTTCTCCACCCCCCGGGGCGGGTAGCAGCGCATGCCTGAGCCACAGCGTGGGGTGTACACCCCGCAGGGCATCCCCAAACCCAGGGCACAAGTGGCACAACAACCGCAGCCAGGCTCCCGCACCAGCTCCTCGCAACCCACGGGGGGGCGGCAGCGCGCCAGCTTCTCCTCGGAGCAAGGGGGGCAGTGGATGGCTTCGTCGCCCAGGCTTGGCCGAGGCCCTGCGGCCAGCAGCAGGGCGGCCACGAGGCCGAAGGGCAGCATGGTGAGGACGAGGGTGGGGCGCAGGAGGGGAACGCGGGCTCGCCGAGTGGACTGCAAGGGACCCAGAGGCAGCGCCCAGAGAGCTTAGAGAACCAGACCGGGAGGGCGCTGGGACACGGAGCGGCCCGGGCAGGCAGGGACGGAGCCGGGGAAGTTAGCAAGCACGCTGGAGCGGAGCGAGCCTGGCCACCGAGGCGCTGCGCTGCATCCTCGGCCGGCCCAGCAGGCGGCGGGGGGCAGGGGGCTGAGCGGCTGCCCGGGACCGGCTCCCGGGACTTTATACCGGCCCCCTGGCCACACCCCCAGCGCCGTCCCCGAGGTGGGAGAGCAGGGGAGGGCGAGGGGGAACTGGAGCAATGGAGCGGGAGAAGAGGCCGTTAGGGGGAGGGGGCGCTGGGCTGAGTCGCCGCCACCGCTACAACATCTGAAAGTCCTTTGCTCCGCAGAAGAAAGCGACGCAGTTTGGAAGCGGTGGCCCGCGCGCACAGAGCCTCTGAGCTGGACCTTGGAAAGGAAGCAGGGCGAGGGGAGGCGAAGGGAATATTGCTTGGTCCCCTCCCTCGACCTCGAAGGATTCCTTCCCAGACACCTAGGCGATTCTCGTACGGCCACTGAGAACCTGACATCATAGCAGACTCAAGATCCTCTCGTTCAGTCCCTATCCCCAGCCAGAGTCCTCCGGCCACCCCCACCCACCCCACCCCCGGGTACGTCCAGTCTCAACCTCTAGAGACCGTGCTGAAGGCGACCAAGCAGTCTTCAAGAGGTCCAGGAGAGACAGCTCCGGCCTAAGGTGCTAACAGGCAGTCTTCTCTGGGCCCTGAACCTCTGCCGCTTGACCCCCGCCCCGGGTTCCATTTGGGCCTTGCTGCACTCTGCTTCCAGAACTCCGGGACAAAGTGCCAAGCCGCTTCCTCCTTCCTAGATGTTTTTCCCTCTACCGCCCTGCTTAGATTCTGGAAGGAGGCGGCCATTGGCTTTGTACAAGATGTGAGTTGAACAACTCCAGGGGGCGCCACTCTTTGTACTCATTGTGTATTTGCATAGTTACTGTAACAGTTTCCCAGTAGATGGCAGTCAAATATTTCCAGAAAGGGAAGCCTTCTTTTAATTTTCCCGATGCCACTTTGCCCCGGGTGACACTTCTATTGATAAACATATCCCTTCCCCTCGCAGCAATTCTGTTGGAAACGGGAATCGATCTAGAGTCGCATTTGGAGGAGAGACCCACCTCCTACCACCTTCCTTTTAGTTACTCCCTACGCCTCCTCATCCTCCCCAACCAAGGAGTTCGCTTCAGTGTGTGTCCAGTCACAGTTGGAGGTCCGAAGGATTTTGCCGGCAGATGGGGTCGGGAGGGTTGGGCTAAACATCTGAGGAGCAACCAACCTAAAGACTTCCTAGTCCTCTTCCGGTTCTTTGTCCCAGACTCGGGGTCTTACAGCCTCCGGGGAATTAGGCCACCTCCCACTTTCTGTAACGCAGACCGTTGGCGCGGTTGGAGGGGAGAAAGGCATCAAGACCGGGACCTGGAGGACAGACCAAAAAGTTGCGAACTGACGGCACCTACTGGCAACCTCTAAGACTGCAGTAGGGTTGAAGTGTTAGGGCCAAAGACAAGGATTCTTTTCCTCAGTCATATCTCAAGGGTAAAGTTGGGTCTCTCCTGGCCCATCTGCCAGAGAGAAAAGTAAACAGAACAGGTTCTTCAAGCTCCTGGGGGAAGCCTGCGGGGTTTTGTTTTGTTCTTGTTTTTCTTTTTGTTTTTATTTGATTCGGAAGCCAGTCCCTGCCCCCATTTTCTTCCTTAAATGCAGTCGCAGTCAGACTTCTATGTAATGCACCCACTTGAAGTTTGTATCTAGCTAAAAAGAATACTGATGGTCACCTGGAGTTGGGGTTATATATAGGCAGTTGTAAGCCACCTGAGAACTGCTGGGAACTGAACAGGAGTTCTCTGAAGCAGAGCCTTTTGTCTCCAGGTCTCCATTTAACATTTAAATGGGTAATTTTCATCACTGAAGAAATGAAGAGAGGAGGTAAAAAGGAAGTTGGGGTGGGGCAGAATTCTTGGGCTCAACCACAGAGAACGGTTAGAAGAAAGACTGAGGTGATAATGACAGGGGATCTGAGAACTGGAGATATAGCTTCCTTGTAGAGCACTTGCCTAGCATGTGGGAGGTCCTGGATTCAAATCTCTGTAGCCCTTGAAGGTCATTTTAGCCAGGTGTGGTAGCCCATGCCTTTGCTCCCAGTACTTAGGAAAGGCCAGTCTGGGCCATACAATAAGACTGTCTCATACCGTCACCACCCTCAAGAAGAAAGGGAGGAGTCTGAAATCCTCAGGCAGAGTTACTGGCACAGGCTGGTTCCTCCACCTGGCGGTGCCTCCTGTGTGATGGATGCTCCCATAAGGTGTCTCCGGAAAGCAGAACTCAGTCCTATTTTCCTGCTCTTGCCTGGGCCAGAGTGTGGACAGCCTTGTAGGTCCCTGCTTCCTGGAACCTGGGAAGACACTCTACCTGGTACATAGATAGATGAGGAAACCTCACCACCTTTCATCCAGTCCTCCAGTCCATTCTCTCCCTGACTTGTTGGTTAGCCGGTTTCGTTAGCTAGCTGCCTTACTGGGATAATTCCAGACCTCTGCTGACCCAGAATACACTCCTTAGAGACAAAATTGGGAGAGGCAGGCGGATTTCTGAGTTCGAGGCCAGCCTGGTCTACAAAGTGAATTCCAGGACAGCCAGGGCTACACAGAGAAACCCTGTCGAAGAAGAAGGAGGAGGAGGAGGAGGAGGAGGAGGTGGCGGAGGAGGAGGGGGAGGAGGAGGAGGAGGGAGAGGGGGGGGGGGAGGGAGAGGAGGAGGAGGAGGAGGAGAACAAATTGGGGCTCAGGGCCGGGGCTCTCAAGGCCAATAAAGACAAAGTTGTGGCAGAGCATGGTGGTGTACTTATGTAATTCAATCGTAGGCAGAGGCAGGAGGATCTCTGAGTTTGAGACCAGCCTGGTCTATACAGTTCCAGGACATAGTGAGACCCTCTTAATTAATTAATTAATTAATTCTGTTCTCATGGAATGCTCAATCTGATAAGCCTGCTCTCGGGGGCATCTTGTCTGATGAAATAGATGAAATATATAATTACAAGAATTAACCCTTTAACTATCGTTGACTGTGTCTCCTGGAGCTTCATGAAGTCAGTGTTATCAGTGTTGTCTTTTTAAGACAGGAAAACCGAGGCACATAAGGATTATATAACTTACTCAAAGTCACATAGCAAGTAGAGGGACAAAGACGTGACCCTAAGCTGTCTGGCTCCAGTCTGCATAATTAACTCTTACGCCTCACTGTCCCTCGAATCAGCCATCGGAAACACTCTACATAGACATCAAGGGCAGAAGACTGTGACACAGAGTTTAAGCTTAGCATGGGGGTCAGGTGGAGGTGGCATGGGTATGGGACTATGTCCCAGGCCTCCTTATAAGTTCACTTTCCAGCCCACTCCTGACTGCCCTGGACTTCACTGTGTCTCCACTAATCCCCTTCATATCTGCTGACATCTAAGTACTGTCAGGATGGCCCCATAGTTTCCCCAACTCATGGGCCAAGCAAAAGCATATCAGGACAGCCTTCTTCCTGCCCACCAGGGCTTCGTACTTGCAGAGATGTAGTCAGGAGAGCCAGGATCTTCAGCGAGGCCCACAATGCAGAGAGAACTCCTGTCCCGCCTATCTCTAGAGATTGCACTTTCTTCTCTCCCTTCCATCCTACCTCAGGACAGGCCAAGACTCTGGGCAAGGAGGAGGCACAAAGGGGGCAGTCTGTCCATCTGTCCTTGGACTGGCGGGCACCCTGTTTCCTATCTTCAGATCAGCCAGACCAGCCACTTGCCAGTTTTGTGACCACTTCTTTTCCTCACTAAGGTTTCAGTCTCTGTACAGTGGGTTGGGAGAATCCATTGAATTCTGAAGCCCTGACCACCTCTGGCAATCTTGGAATATTAGAATTCTGGAGGGTTTTGTTTGTTTGGTTTTGATTTTGGGTTTTTTGTTTGTTTTGTTTGGTTTGGGTTTGGTTTTTTTGAGACAGGGTTTCTCTGTATAGCCTTGGCTATCCTGGAACTCACTTTGTAGACCAGGCTGGCCTCAAACTCAGAAATCCCCCTGCCTCTGCCTCCCAAGTGCTGGGATTAAAGGCATGCGCCACCACTGCCCGGATTTTTTGTTTTTTAACAAAAATCACTGCCCGGTTTCTCTGTGTAGCCCTGCCTCAAGAGATCCACTTGTCTCTGCGTCCCAAGTGCTGGGATTAAAGGCATGTGCCATTACCACCACCACCATCACCACCACCACCAACAACAACAGCAGCAACAAAATTCTGGAGCTCTTTTGTGGAAATACAAAGCACCCTTCTGACATAGCACCCAACCCTCCAGAGTCTGCAGCATTGTCTCCAGGCCAACGGGTAGCAATGAAATCTCTTCTTACTGACGGAAGCCTATACAGAAGGCATGCCAAGTGAACAATGTTGGACTCCATGAGATTGCTGTCACCACCCAGAAAATGACAAGGCTCACCCAAAGGCATGTGGGTATCAAACGGTCCAGCAAGTCCGGTGTGTGATATATCAACTTCCTGTGCACACTCCTACCTTTGGGCCGGAGCTGTTAGCACAAGTTCAGAACTCAAGGCAGGATGGAAGGGAGAGGAGAAGAAAATGCAATATAGAAAATTCTACAGATTCTCAGCAGACAAGAGCCGTATACTAGCATGGAGAGAGCACCTGCCTTGTCTTCCCTGATCCCTGTTGGGTCAAGAGAAGGGAATCCACTTTCCAGGAGGGTCGGCAACCCAGAATCAATGTGAAATCCCTGCTCTTTCTCCTCCATACACTAGAGGGCTCCCAGGCCCTGCCTCCTAACCTCCCAACTCTGGGGAACAAAGTGCTTGTTAGCTTCCCACTAAAGAAACTCTACTAAGGGTTCGCTGAGCCAAAAGGAGAACCCCGAAAGGGCTCCAAGCTTAGTGAAACCCCACAGAGGGTCATTGGACTCAGCAAACCCCAGAGAGTAGGTTGAGATGCAAAGAAATCCCCAACACCTGTACACACCTGTATATCCTTTCTCCCACAGCTGTATGGCTTCTCTTTCCCCACTAGCACTAGGAGTCTGAACATCGCCCTCTGCTGACTTCCAGACCTCTTCTATGGAGCCATTGGTTCATGTCAAGGGTTACATAGTCACCAAAGTGGTAAAAACTCTAAATCCTGCCAATACCAGGTTGTAGAAGAAAGGGGTTTTCAGCTCATACTGATACACAGCTGCCTGGAAGCAACCTGTAATTCCACCCCTAGATGTACATTCCCAGTACAGATGTGTGTGTTCTAAAAAGTGTTCAAGTGCATTCATGAGGTGCTGTTTAAAATACTCACTGTTGGTACAGGAGAGATGGTTCTGTGGTTAAGATGGCTGCTCTTCGGTATAAGCTTCCTATCCTAGCACTCACATAGTAGCTCAAAACTGTCAATAACTCCAGTTCTAGGGGATCCGAGACCCTCTTCTGGACCCCAGGGTACCAGGCACATGTGACACACAGATATACATGTAGGCCAACCACTCATACATATAAAACTTTAGAAAATATGATCACTAGTGAGTTGATGAGGTGCCTCATGGATAGGGGCACCTGCCATGCAATCCTGACTAACTAGAACCTGCAATGGAAGGAGCGAATGAACCCCTAAAAGTCCTCTGACCTCCACAGACATATATGTAGGCAAAACACCCATACACATAAAATTAAGTTAAAAAATTTTTTTTAAAAAGTTTTAATGGTAAAAATTACTGAAGTGGAAGACTTAAGGGTTCTTTGGAGAGTCAGTTGTGTTTGATGGAGTTGCTGAGGCAAGACCCATGCTGAGACAAAGCACGTGGAGGACACGAGATATTTGTTTGGAGGGTATAAATAGGACTCCAAGGAGTGATGGAGAGAGCTTGGCTTGCTGGTACAGCTAGCTGTGCAATGCTTGTGGGTCTTATGTCTTCACTGATATTTGCCTGCCTGAGAGAAGCACAACTGAGAATGTCTCCTGGTGTTCCTGTTGGTCCCTCCTGCTGATATGAGCCAAGGCTGAGGCCTGGCTGTCTCTGCTAGGTCATGTCACCACTGTTGCTAACCCGACTCTACCAAGCTGGACTGCTGGTGTATCCGTGGAGTGTTTGCGAGTGGATCGAGCTGCTGCTGCTGACCTGTGAACTGAACTGCTGATTTCCAAAGAACCTCTCCAAACAGGGCTACTTCCCCTAAATCCTTTCTTTTCCATTATCACTGGTGGGTAGTGGGCTAAAGGGAGGTTAAAGCATTTAAGAACCATCATTAAAAAATAGGATTTAAAAAAGATTAAAGTTACAAATTACTGTCAGGAAAAAGAACGGGGACAAACTTATGGAATATGACTAACAATTATCACTTATTTATCTGGTACAAACACTCATTATGTAAGTACTCACTGGGCTAAATGTTTTTCATTTCTGCACATTTCTCCGTACATATGCTATGTCGGAACACGGTCAGAGGGATGAAGCATGGTGAACAGTGCCTTGGGGAACTGAGAGAGACCCCAGGAAAATAGAAAGAGGGCCTTTACCTCAGTGCATTTTGTTCCCCGAGTTGTTCCTGGACATGATTTTGTGCTCCTGTGACAAACATTTACACTCAATTTACAAGACATGTTTATTCTTGTTGGGTGTCAGAACATAGCTATCGATCGCAATCTGGGGAAAGGCTGTGCTGAGAGCTGTCCTCAGTGTGCCCTGGATCTGGATCTGGCCTTCTGCCTTGCTTCATGCTTTCCCAGAAAGAATCTCTAGGACGTGCTTGGCAATTGTGTTTAAATTTGTCTGCCTTGAGAAAGTTCTGGGAATGGGCTGCTCTGTTAATATTTAGTATTTGCTTACTGGCATTTATTTATGTTTTTCTGAATTCAACCTTCCTTGGGTCACTACTTTCTTTGTCCCACTCATGTATGAGTGTGTCCTGGAACTGAAGTAAGGTTGTCTACAGCATCAGATTGCACTGTAGTCTGCCACATTCTTTAAGGTTCTCAAATCCCGTGTCTCACAGACACAGACCTGCATAGGTTGATAAGAGTCGACAGTGCCATACCTTAATGGTTTGGTGTATATATGAGTGTAGTATATGTATGTCTGTGATTGCACTTGTGTGTGTGTGTGTGTGTGTGTCTGCATGTGCACATGTGCACAGCACTCTGCTGAAAAGGTGCATGTCCTTTAAGAACGTACAAAAGCAGAGGCTGGCATCAGCTGTCTTCCTCTATCAATGTCCACCCTAGCTTTTGAGACAGGGTCTCTCCCTGAACCTGGTGCTCACTGATGGCTAAACTGGCTGGCTAGTAAGGTCAGGGGATCAGCCTGCCTGTTCCCTGTCCACACCACCTAAGGTTAGAGATGCAGGTGACCACACACAGCTTTTACACTGGTGCTGTAGAATCCTCACTTGTTTCTTCATGTCTGTGCTTCAGGTACTTTACACACTGAGCTAGCCCCTCAACCCTTATGCTTCATTTTTTCAAAAGAGGCTAATGAGACAGCTCATCTGGTGAAGGTACTCGCTGCCAAGTGTGAGGACTTGAGTTGCATCACCCAAAACCTTCCTGGGAGAGGAAGAGTACAGAGTCCTGAAAGTTGTCTTCTGACATCCCCTACACACAAGCACACATGCACATGCACACGCATGCACATACACACATGCGTGCAGTGCAAACACACACACACATACATACCTAAATAAAATGTCTGGAAAAATTACATCTTTTGTTTGTTGTTTTGTAGTGATGACTTTTAAGTCAGCCTTACTGTGTACCTGTCAACAGGGTCCAGATGTTAGATAGTGCCTCAGTGTCCCTTCCTTCCTTCCTTCCTTCCTTCCTTCCTTCCTTCTTTTCTTCCTTCCTTTCTTTATTTCTAAATATTTATTTATTTTATATATGTGAGTACACATTAGCTGTCTTCAGACACACCAGAAGAGGGCATCAGATCCCATTACAGATGGTTGTGAGCCACCATGTGGTTGATGGGAATCGAACTCAGGTCCTTTGGAAGAGCAGTCAGTGCTCTTAATCACTGAGCCATCTCTCCAGTCCATCCCTATCTTCATAGGAAGTGAATGTCACCCAGGGTAACCAAGATGATTAAATTTTAAAAAGAGAGAGAGAGAGAGAGTCTGGGCATGGTGGTGGTACGTGCCTTTAATCCCAGAACTCAGGAGGCAGAAGCAAGTAGATCTCTGTGCATTCGAGGTCAGCCTGGTCTACAAAGTGAGTTCCAGGACAGCATGTTACACAGAGAAATCCTGTCTCAAAGAAAGAAAGAAAGGAAGAAAGAGAGAGAGAAAGAGAGAGAGGGGGGGGAAGAAAGAAAAGAAAACTCTGGATAAAATACTCAAAATGGTACCAAATACATAGAAATTGTCTAGTGAGTATTATTAACCATGACTGGCCGAGTGAGCTGGAAGCCAAAATGCCTAAAGTGGTCCTGGATTTGCTATTAACTGGCTTTGAGATTTGGCAAAATGATACCTTCTCTCTATCCTCAAATGCCCTCAGTTGTAGCTGAGGGAGAGTATCAGCCCAGCCCGAGAAGACTGGGCAAAACTGCAGGGATGACACTATGTCTGGCAAGGTTGGTGTCAGTACATTAGCTATTGTGATCACAGTTACCATGGTAACCCTATAAACCCACATATAGATAGAGCTCCAGGCAGTACAAAGACTGGCCTAAGGTCACTGCAACTAAGTGTGATTTAACCTATTTGTGAGACAATGGAGTTTAAATTTCACTCACACCCAGCCTTCAACACATACACACATATGTGCACATACACGTACATACATGTGCACATGCATGCACATAGACACACTCAGACTTGTATGCACATGGACATGTGCACACATACATACACATTCACACACATACATATGCATACACATGGACATACATGCAGATGCATACACATGGGCACACATGCACACACACATATACACACATGCACACATACATACACACACAGAGGTACCATAACCTTGCAGTAGGTACCTTCAAACCTAGCAATGTCTCTTCCATCATTGGACAATGCTGTCGGTGCTAACCCCCTGCCCCTTGAGTTGCAGCAACTAAGGTCTCTGTGTCTGGGGCTAATGTCTTCTCCATGAGCCAGTTGTAGAGCCAACCTGACAGTTCTGATACTCCCAGTCAGGGTGCTGAAGACACAGCCCTGGAAACAAAATCTAAGCCCAACTGTGGGAAGGCAGTCTCAGAGAGAAACCCAGTACTTTACCCACCTCTCACACCAGGAATCTCCTCTGCTACAGTCTTGTCCTTGGCCTAACAGAAGGAGCCATACTCTGAAGGTGGGAACTGGAGGGTTAAGGGCAGAGGGACAAGACTATGTGGCCCCAGAAACAAGGCCTATTGTATCTGAAGTCTGGCCATGCTCCCCAGCCCATTGTGTCTCCAGAGACTTGATGTTTGGGAACAGCAAATTTCCAGATCTGTGCAGTCAGATTCTCATCCTACCAAATCACGGCGCCAGGAGATCAGAAGCTGGGCCCTATGCTAGAGGGAACCCAGAGGGCCAATGACAGAGAAGATCTCTGCTCCCAGATTTGTATGCACGAGCTGTAAGATTGAGAGATTTGGTGTCCCGCTGTCAGAGCCAGGGTTGCAAGGCCAGCTCTGTCCTTATCAGCTGTGCCCTGTGAGCTCCCCTCTTCAGTATGGCTGACCTCAGTTTTGATGTCTGTAAAACAGTGATTCTGGTCCCTAATTCACTCTGTTAGACTGTTGAGAAGGGCCAAATGGGGGCAGAAGGAGAAGAAGGAAGAGGAAGAGGAGGAGGAGGAGGAGGAGGAGGAGTTGTTAGTTGTTACTTGGAGACCAATACCCCTGACCCCCAAATCCCTGAAACCAGTTCAGGTAACCTCAAAAAGGGAGACTAATGGGGCCAACTCATCCCTCTTCTATCCACCCTGGGCATTATTTGTAGGACTCAGAACTAAAACAGCTGGACTGAAGCCTTCTTTGCATCAATTAACTTCTGTGTTTCACCAGTTCAGACCATCTTAACACCCTTCAGGACCAGCAGGACTGCTGCAGTGTTCCACAGTGATAAGGAACTAGCTCTGACTGCTGCCAAGGATGGGACATTGTTCATGTCTTCCTTCAGGAACAATGCTGCTTCCAAGCCGACAAACCCTAAGTGCTTTGAAACGGAGCCTAAAGACATAGGGACCAGACAAAATGCTTTCCGGTTCCCTCCTACTCTGGCTCCTCCTTCTGTGGGATCACTCGTCCTCGTTATCCTCATCTTGGTGGTTTTACTCTGTCTTTTAAATATTTTACTTACTGAACTTCACCCTATACCCAAACAAAATATCCCAGGCTAGCTCTTTCGATAACTCTCATCCTCCTACAACTGTTAGCTTCTGATACTTTTGCAAGAAAGACCTTTTAGATCCTGTGGAGAAACTGACCAAAGGGGGCCTTCCTCTCTTTCTTTCTTTCTTTCTTTCTTTCTTTCTTTCTTTCTTTCTTTCTTTCTTTTTTTTTGTTTTTCAAGACAGGGTTTCTCTGAGTAGCCCTGGCTGTCCTGGAACTCACTCTGTAGACCAGGCTAGCCTCGAACTCTCAAACTCAGAAATCCACCTGCCTCTGCCTCCCAAGTGCTGGGATTAAAGGCGTGCACCACCACCACCCAGCCCTTCCTCTCTTTCATCCTGGGCCAGATACAATTCTTTACATGAGTCCTCTATATTCTTCTGTTTCCTTCCTTTGATGCTGTAGCTCCCTGCCTCTCCTGATAGCTTATTTCAGTGTAGTAGTCTTGGTAATGGGACCAGTCACTGTCACCCTGAGTCACCTGCCCAGTCCATTTCTCCAGTCTCTGTTCCTCCCTCATCCCCAGCCTTCCCAGAAAAGTCTCTGGTTTTATTCTGTAACCAAGTTATACAGCCCCTGTGCTGGTTTGAATAGGTATGGCCCCCCACAGATTCATGTATCTGGATGCTTGGCCATAGGGAGTGGCACTATTAGAAGATACGGTCTTATTGGAGGAGGCGTGGCCTTGTTAGAGGAAGTGTGTCACTGCAGAGATGGGGCTTTGAGGCCTTGAAGGCTTAAACTATCCCTGGTGTGAAACATATCTAGCCTCCTCCTTCCTGCTTCCTGTAGAACTGTCAGCTCCTCCAGCTCCATGCCTGCCTGGACACTGCCATGCTTCCCTCCATGATGATAATGGACTGAACCTCTGAACTATAAGCCAGCCTCAGTTAAATGTTTTCTTTATAATATTTGCCTTAGTCATGGTGCCTCTTCACAGCAGTGGAAACCCTAAGACAGCTCTCTCTCTCTCTCTCTCTCTCTCTCTCTCTCTCTCTCTCTCTCTTTTTGGTTTTTTTTGAGACAGGGTTTCTCTGTGTAGTCCTGGCTGCCCTGGAACTCACTCTGTAGACCAGGCTGGCCTCGAACTCAGAAATCCGCCTGCCTCTGCCTCCCAAGTGCTGGGATTAAAGGCGTGCGCCACCACCGCCCGGCTAAGACAGCTCTCTAATAATTATTTTTCATTATCTTCAGGAATATAGGATGGTAATCAACTGACCCATTGCAGCCGATCAAGTTTTGGTTTGGTTTGTTCTTTTTGTGGTTTTGGCTTGTTTGTTTTTCAAGATGGGGATTTCTCTCTGCAGCCCTGGCTATCCTGGAACTCTGTAGAACAGGCTGGCCTTGAACTTACAGAGACCCATGTGCCTCTGCCTACTGAGTCCTGGGATTAAAGGAGCATGCCACCACCACCTGGCCGCAGCCAATCAAGTTGATACTCTTCCCCTGTTACATGACCAGAGGACCCCCCCTCTTCAATGGACTCAGAACTACTTCCTCTAACAAAGACCCTCCTCAGCAGAAAACAGCTTATAACACCCCTGCCCTACATCTTTTATCTCCTCTCAGTGTTAAGAATGCTTGCTTCCTGCTGAAAGACTACACCTCTCAGCTTCCCTTGTGGACTACAGAAGTCATTTTTGCCCCAGAAGGAGTCGCATCTTCCCCAGCAGCCAATTTGACCCTCCACACGTGTGGATGACAAAGACACTCCCTCACTGTGGCTATGAATAAACATGGTTCCACCTAAGCTTAGCATCTCTTTCTTTCTACCTTCTGTCTCCCCAGAGCTGTTTTAATAATCTAACACAAACAAAAAAACACTGTATAACTCAGCACGGTGGTGAGGCCTCATTCGTGAGTCCTAGACACTAAATTGTTGAGTAATACTGCCAAAGGGAACTTCTCAGTACATTTGAGAATTAATGGTCCAGAGTCACATCCCTATGAAACCTCCCCTATCCTTCTCCGAGGTATGTGGTCTTCTATCTCCCTTTGGGGTAGACCTCCCAGAGGCCGAGCTCTGAAGGAGATCTGGGGATTGAACTCCTGGGTAGCATTCTCAGTCAATGAGGGGAGAGAGGATGGGGGGGGAGAGAGAGAGAGAGAGAAGGGTGGGGGCAGACAGAAATAGAGGGGCAAAAAATCCAAAGTCCCCACTCAATCAGTCAGTTAATCTTACTGATGGGAGGAGAAAGGCCACCAACCCAAATCATCATGACCAAATTAACTAAAGCAAGCTATTTTATTCACATACATAGGCTGCCTGCCCCTAAGGCAGGGTTTGAGGGGTCAGCCTTGGATGTGAAGGAGACAAGGTTTCTATAGCTCAGGGGTGGGGGTGGGGGTTTCCAAATGGGGGATTTGGTGGGCAAAATAGGTGGGCTTGCAGGAGCAGAACACAAGCATATCAACTTAGTCATATTGGCCTCCAGGAGCCAAGACACGATTGCAAGATGGATGTAAAACAGGTAGTCACAGCAAGGCAGCCATGATAACCCTCTTGAAACAAAGGTAGGGTTGCAAGATGGTCATTAACTTTTTGAAACGAAAACATGATTGCCATTCTTGGAACGGGCAGTGCAGAACCATTTGTAGTTAGGGTTACAGGTGGAGGATAGCCCAATCCTTGAAAAACACAAGCTTAATCATAAAAAGGAATGAGCCTAGTTTGTCTTTATTGTAAGAGGGCTTTAACGCCTAAGATGGAGGCAGGCTGGTTCTGCACAGCCCTCTCTACAGGGAAGAAAGGCAGCTCCTTCTCCAGGAGTGTCCCAGGTTGATAACTAAGACACAGAGAACCTTTGGGACCTCCTAACTTCTTGCTCCTGCACTGGAAAGACCAAAAACACAGAAGAAAATAGTCACACTTCCTTATTAAAGAAGTGCACGTGCTTATGCAAATACACTCCAAGAGAATCTAGCTTCCATTTTAAAAGACTGACAGAGAAACTCCTTAGACACAGGTCTGTTAAAGCAGTGTTGGGAGACGGAAAAACAGTCCTGTAAAGGAATGGAGGTGAGCACTGTGGGTATATGTTGAGCAACCTGTCTTTCCTAAGTCGTGCATGGAGCACTGTATCTGTGAGTCTTCACCCTGAGAGAAGGAGGAGCTCTCAGTTAGGGCCATTTTAGATGAATAACCCACCCTCAACACAGTAAGCTCAAGTGACTTGCCCAAGTCCGGATACCTAGCAAGTACTCAGTCACAGCCCTACAGGTGGAGGCAGGTCTGAGGCTAAAGACCAGAAGCCAGTTTAGTCCCCTGTAGAGTCAGGAGGGAGATAATAAGAGTGGTACCATCCCCCTCCACCATCCCCATCACCACAGCACTTTGGAACTGAGTCTTAAAGTCTGGCCTCTAAAAATTGGCATCTAGGAACTGGAGAGATGGCTCAGTGGTTAAAAGCACTGACTGCTCTTCCAGAGGTCCTGAGTTCAAGTCCCAGCAACAACATGGTAGCTCACATCTGCAATGGGAATTCAGTGCCCTCTTCTGGTGTGTGTATCTGAAGACAGCTACAGTGTACTCTGAAATCAGCTACAGTGTACTCACATATATAAAAATAAATGAATCTTTTTAAAAAATGAGTTAGCATCTAGCTAATTCTGGAATTCTCTTTGTGGGTAATGCCTTTCAATTCTGTCATTCCCATACATGCCCCCCCCACACACACAAACACACCTACTTGCACCTTCAGTGGATCCTACAAGTCCTGTAAGACAGACACCCTAAAGGATTCCTAGGAGAAGGACGTTCTGGAAGAAAAAAAGGGGGGGGTGAAAAGCTTGTGTACAGAAGAGAAAGAAGGGAGGGTCAGAGCAAAATGCTACCTTAATATCTAACACTAAGCCAGCACTTGGGAGGCAAAGACAGGGAGATCTGAGTTCAAGGTGGATCTTGAGTTCAAGGCCAGCCTGATCTACAGAGCAAGTTCCAGGGCAGCCAGGAATACGTAGAGAAACCCAGTCTCAAAATATGTAGAGAAACCCTGTCTCAAAAAACGAAATAAATAGATTAGTAACACTAAGTGTCTCCGTACCTCACCTAGCTCTGTGTACCTTTAACAATGAATAAGGTCATGGAGTGAGGGGACTGAGGCTTACTGCAAAAGTGATTTGGGGGCTGGACGTGTATTCAGTTGGTAGAGTGTTTGCCTAGTAGGTATGAAGCCCTGGATTTGATCCCAAGAACTGCATAAAGTCAGGTGTGGTGAGGCTAGCCTGTGATCTTAACACTCAGGAGTTAGAAGCAAAAGAATCAGAGGTTCGAGGTCATCCTTGGACACAGTAAGTTTCAGGTCCAGTTTAGGACACATGAGGCCTACAGGGGTGGGAGGAGGAACTCTGACTTCTGAGTTTTAGAACAGACACAAGGTCATGATCCAATTGAATTTGTAGGGAGACTTTAAAGCTGCCGTCTCTCATCTCCACTGAAGCTGTTCTAGAAAACAGGGCTGGAACTGCTTCCTGTTGGAACTGAATTCCTGTTGCCTCATCTCCAGATGGATTTTTTAAAAAATTTATTTGTATTTATTTAATGTTTCTGAGTGTTCTATCTGCATATACACCTGCATGCCAGAAGAGGGCATCATATCCCATTATAGATGGTTATGAGCCACATGGTTGCTGGGGATTCAACTGAGGACCTCTGGAAGAGCAAGCAGTGAGTGCTCTTAACCGCTGAGCCATTTCTCCAGGCTTCCAGATGGATCTTGCAGGCTTCAAGCTGACATGAACTACAGAACAGAGGACAGGAGTGAAAGAGTATCTTTGGGAAGCACACCCACCCAGCTTCTGTGCTCCAAGAGCTGGGGACATAGCATGCCTGGCTTCTGCACATCAAGGAAAGCTGCAGAGAGTGACACGCTGGTTCTGGCACCCATAGCCTAGTCAGTCTGGACAAAAATCCTAACGGCTGAGTCCCTAGTGGCCCTAAGCATTAAAGTCACCCTCCTTTACTAATATATAGTGACCAGAATAAGGTCAAAAGTCTATTCCTTTGGTTTTCACATCTCCTAGGCCACATTTCTTCATTGGCCTTCTTTTTCACTTTGCCAGCAGGGTAGTTGTTGGACACATGGAGTTATTTAATGATGGTCGATCGGTCGATCTGGGCCTTCTTCTTTTTTTTTTTTTTTTTGGTTTGGTTTGGTTTTTCGAGACAGGGTTTCTCTGTGTAGCCCTGGCTGTCCTGGAACTCACTCTGTAGACCAGGCTAGCCTCGAACTCTGGAACTCAGAAATCTGCCTGCCTCTGCCTCCCAAGTGCTGGGATTAAAGGCCTGCACCACCATCGCCCGGCTGAACCTTCTTTTAGAAAGGAAAAATATTTAAATTTATCAAATTCCTTGCTGATAATAGCTAGCATTTTTAGGGGGTTCGTGGGGTTAGAAACAGGTTTTCTCCATGTAGGCCTGGCTGCTCTGGAACTTGTTCTGTAGACCAGGCTGGCCATAAACTCCGAGATCCACCTGCTTCTGCCTCCCAAGTGCTGGGATTAAAGGGGTGGTATCACACACAACCAGCTTTTTATTTCTATCATTTCTAATTTTTTAGCACAGGAAATTGAAGGTTTCTCCATCGAGAACCCACCGAGCCCCAACCTCCCATGTCCAATTGAACGGTGCTCTAGTTGTGCATAGAGGGCAAATATAAAGAGCTCTTGTAGGTTCCCTCACCAGCTGAGGGAGAAGTTCCGGTCTCATGACAACCTCTCATCTCCACGGAGGAAGCATGAAGGAATCTTTTTTATCAGTGGTGATCCACAGGGGATGTTAGCGCCGACTACAATTTTGCTTGGCGTCTCTATACTCTTCGTGTAAGGAAGGCTAAATCTACAGAACTTTCCAGGACTAGTCCAGTGGTTCTCAACTTCCTAAGGTTTCGACCCTTTAATATAGTTCCTCATGTTGTGGTGCCCTTCTACCATAATTATTCTATTGCTACTTCATTTTTGCTGCAGTTATGAATTGTGACGTAAAAATCTGATTTGCGACCACCAAAAGGGTCACGACCTGCAGGTTGAGAACCGCTGCCTTAGTTAACCTTACTGGAGAGCTGGCGTTGTTTCCTCGGTACGAAGAAAAAAAAGGAAAAATTCATCCTAGGATTAAGAGAGGATCTCTGTAATCTCAACGAATCTGAAATAAAGAAAGAGCACCGGTTTTCTAGTTTTTTATTCAGGAGGGCAGCTTAGTCAGCGGGTTTGCACTTCCAAAATGCCTTCTCCAGAGTTTCTGTCAGAGCACATGGACCTTCCTCATTGGTCAGATTCCTTGTCAGTCCCAGCTACAATTGCTATTGGTCCATTTTGAGGATTCTCCCGCCTCCCTTTACCTAATTGGTTCATTCGAAAAGGGAGCCAATTCAGTATGAGTAAAAGACCGTCTACGATTGGTTGCTGTAAACAGAGCAAATGAGAGCCAGTCGGTGATTGGGTCATCTGCTTTGGGCGGGCTAGATGAAGTTTCAAATGAAACTAGGGAAGCTCTCCTAACCGACGCGCGTCTGTGCAGGAGCGTCCTGGTCGCGGGTCGCCTAGCGTTTCCCACTGGTTTTTGTCGCTTTCAGGATTCTCGAGCCCCTTCAGGACTGTCACCATGGAGTTGTCCCCGCTGCAGGTACATCTCGCGGATGGGGCCGGGTGGTAGAGCCTTTACGCGGCCTCTGCGTTCATGGCTGGCGGCGAGAGTTGAGGCCCCTGTGCCGAGGGCGGGCCGGCGACCCGCTGGGATCCAGTCAGCCCCATCTTCTGGGCCTTGAGGGGTCGTGGACAGGGTGAAGCTCTTTACGAAATGATATCTATAATCTAATCTGGCTTCTTGAGTGTTGTGTTTTTATTGTTTGTGGGGGCAGGTTCAACTCGTCCTGTTATCGGTCTATATTCTAATGGCCCCTGTGTGACTTCCAGCCGGCTTCTACTTGAATTTAGTGGTCCTCTTTTCTTCCCTGGTTGATTTGAATAATTCATCTCGGAAGGTGCAGAGCATGACATTTCCCACTGAGGAGCTGGTCGACTGAGTGGCTCAAAAAAGTCCAGTTTCAGGATGTGAATGTAGCCAAGGGTTTTGCATTGCTAGCATCCCAACTACTAAGGCTGGGTAACATCATCTGTAATCTGCACAAGAATGTGAGGGCACTCGTAAATATTTTCCCATTAGATGAAAGAAGTTGAGTGTAGTTCATCGATGACATAAAAATATTATTCAAGGGAGAAATGTCCATACCTTCTGAAATAAAATACCTATTTAAACGGACACCTGTAGCCAGACCTAGTTGAGGAGGCCTGGAATGGCAGCTGCTCCAGAGACTGAGGCAGGAGGATGACTTAAGCTACTTAATGGGACTCCATTTCAAAAACAGCAAAGGGGGTGAGGGTGGGGGCAGGGGAACAGGTCTGGGGATTTTGCTCAGTGGTCAGAGCATTTACATAGCATGTGCAAGGAAGGCCTTGGATTCAGTCCCCAGCACCACACATGCTCAAATCATAGAACTTAGTTACAAGGATTTTAATTGAATTGTTTGTTCAAAACTATGTAGACTCTACCAGTACCTACAGAGGACAGATTGTGATATAGTGTATTGAGTTTATTATTATTGCAGATAATTTTGTTGACCACTTCTGATAAACTTGTGGTTAAAATTCAGTTTATTTTTACTTCCCCTAATGACTAGCCCGTAAATGAAAATATGTTAATGAACAAAAAGAAGAATGAAGATGGCAAGAAAAGATTGTCTGTTGAAAGAATCTATCAGAAAAAAACACAACTGGAACATATACTGCTCCGCCCAGATACCTACATTGGCTCTGTGGAGTTAGTGACCCAGGTAAAACCAAGCTAGCTGAGTGCGCTTGCTTTATTGTTACATGACATACTTTGTCAGGTTATTGTTTTTTACTTTACTTACTGTCACTGGAACTAATCCATCATTCATGCATATACAGCAGACTCTGTGTGAGTGTGTGTGTGTGTGTGTGTGTGTGTGTGTGTGTTTTAACATTTGTTCTAGAAGACTTTACTCCTGGATGTGTTGGTGCATGCCTTTAATCTCAGCACTCAGGAGTCAGAGGCAGGTGGATCTGAGTTTAAGGCCAGCCTGGTCGGTCTACCCAGTTTCTGGCCAGTCAGTGCTACATAGTGAGACACTGTCCCCAAAAAGATAAAAAGAAAAAGCTAGAGTATTAATGAACAAACAATAAATAAATAACTTTCTTTGCCTTTTCTAGCCAATGTGGGTTTACGATGAAGATGTTGGCATTAATTACAGGGAAGTCACTTTTGTTCCTGGTTTGTATAAAATCTTTGATGAGATTCTAGGTAAGTAAATATTTTTATATAAAGATCTGCTGGTTAAGTTCCTAAGTATCATTCATACCAAAACCCTCTGCAGACATAGCTCCTGCTCCTTGCATTTTAAGTGATTAGTGGTCAAGTGAGGCAGGCAGGCTACATGTGGCAGCTCACACCTTTAGTCCCAGCACTTGGAGGTACAGGTGGGCAAATGTCTGGATTTAAAGTCAACTTGATCTACATATTGAGTCCCGGGGCAGTTAAACTCTACCTCGAAAAAAGATAAGAAACAGTACAATAAAGTCCAGAAAATTAAGTTTTCCTCTGGAAATAGTACTAGGAACTATTATATTATTGCTATAATAAACCAGCAAGGTGTTAATTCCAATGCAGAGGAGATAGATGCAGGAAAACCTGCATGGTTATTCTCCACCATGTAGCAAGTTCAAAGTCAGCATGAAATGCTAGTGATTCTGTCTTAATAAAAAGTGCTATAAACTAATGCCTTGTTAATGGCATTTTTTGTTACTTATGAGTGTATTTTTCTTTATTATAGAGCTAATGTGTTGTAAAGCACTTAAATGTCTTCTAAATGTGTATTTTATTTTCTTACAGTTAATGCTGCTGATAACAAACAAAGGGACCCAAAAATGTCGTGTATTAGAGTCACAATTGATCCGTGAGTGGAAGCTTTGTGTTTGCTAAAGCTCATATTTTTTGTTATACTTGCTTTGATCACTAGTGAAGATAGCTGCTGATCATGGTAGCAGACACTTTTAACCTCAGCAGTTTTGGGAGGCAGAGGCAGGCTGATCTCTGAGTTCAAGCCCAACTTGGTCTACAAAGCTAATTCCAGGAAAGTCAGGGCTACACAAAGAAACCTTGTCTCAAAAAACAAACAAAAAATAAAATTTGAATTAATACAGAAAGACAGGATTCTAAAATGAGTAGCCTGTGGGTACCCAACAATTAAAAAATTAAAACTAATATTTACCAGTAGTTTTTTTTTCGGGGGGGGGGGGCTTGTTTGTTAATTGGTAGGCAGGGTCTTACTGTGTGGCTCTAGCTACTGTGGGACTTGCTATGTAACTTCAGTATGCTGGCCAAGCTTGGAGGTCTGCATGCCTCTGCTATGATTAAAGATGAACACCAATGTTTTCTAGTCGGGCCTGGTGCTATAGGCCTGTAATCCCAACTGCTTAGGAGGCTGAGGCAGGAACACAAAAGCTTAAAGCCAGCCTGAGCAATGTATTGAGACCATGTCCCAAAATTGTCCCAAAATAAAAGTTTAAAGTTAAAAAAAAGGACTGAGAGGGCTGGAGAGGTGGCCTAGTGGTTAACAGCACTGACTGCTCTTCCAGAGGTCCTGAGTTCAATTCCCAGCACCCCCATGGTGGCTGAAAATCCCAGATCCCATAATGAGATCTGGTGCCTTCTGGCCTGCAGGCATGCATGGCTGCAGAACAGTATACATAATAAATAAATAAATCTTAAAAAAAAAAAAAAAAAAAAAAAAAGCCGGGCGGTGGTGGCGCACGCCTTTAATCCCAGCACTTGGGAGGCAGAGGCAGGCGGATTTCTGAGTTCGAGAGTTCGAGGCTAGCCTGGTCTACAGAGTGAGTTCCAGGACAGCCAGGGCTACTCAGAGAAACCCTGTCTCGAAAAACCAAAAAAAAAAAAAAAGAGGTCTGAGAGTCTAGCATGGTGGTAGCATGTGTGTAGTCCAGACTCAGGACTACAAAAACATAACAGATGTGGTGACGGCATCAGGAAGAGGCAGGCAGATCTCTGTGAGTTCCAGGCCACACAATTAGAATTTGAGACCCTGTCCCAAAACAAATTAACATGTTTGTGCTGAACCATTTCAAAATAATTTATAGACATGATTCTTAGTCATGCAGTCATGGTTGATATAGTGCAGAACTTCAGCTAGCATTTGCAATAATTGTTCCGGTTATGTGAAAGTTGTTGTTATTTCTTTTTTGATGATGCTATTGAGACAGCAAGCTCGCAGCTAGTAGGAGAGAATAATTTGGTTTATATTTCTGGTTTTAACTAATAGTTTTTGTTTTTGTTTTTTTACAGGTAATATTAAACCAGTATTATTTGTATTCTGAGAATTAACCCAAAATAACTAAGATGAAAGTCCTAGTAACTGGGCTGGGGACATGGATCAGTTTAGAGAACTTAGTGTTCTTGTACAGGCACCTGAGTGTGGCTGCCAGCACCCACATTGGAGTGGGAAGTTCAATGCCTCTAAGCTATGTGGGCATATGTGCAAATAGGTACAGGTACCTAGAGACAATAAAAAATTAAAAGTCTGAGTGACTTTAATATTTTGTTAGTAAGCAGGAATGTTTATTATGGGTAATATTTTTCCTTTTTAATTCTCTTCAGTGTTCTTAATTGGGTGGGAACACTAAAGGAAGTAGGGACATACAGATGATCCTCTTAAAAATGGTATTATTTCCTGATTTTTATCCTTTTCCGTTAGCATAATTAATTTTCTTTTGTTTATCCTAATATTTTTAAATTTCGTGTTTTTTCAGCATTATCAGTGTCTACCCAGGTGTTGGAAAAGGTTTCTGTTCCCAACCCTGCATGGTGGAAAAGACTGACCATGCTAACCAGCTTCAGAGGGAGTCACACCAAAATACAGTTGTAGATTTATGTAGTTTATTTTTAAATATTAAGCATTAAATTAACATTTGTTATATAATAAAATTTTGTATCTTTTCTCAGAGAAAATAATTTAATTAGTATATGGAATAATGGAAAAGGCATTCCTGTTGTTGAACACAAAGTTGAGAAAATGTATGTCCCAGCTCTCATATTTGGACAGCTCCTAACCTCCAGTAACTATGACGATGATGAGAAGAAAGTGACAGGTAGAGTACGGGGAGAAAGGAATGCTTGTGGCTAAGAAAAAAGCACATTCTGTAAATCACTGTCTGTGGTGTAAGGGTTACTAATATGGAATTAGGGGACTAGAGAGATGGCTCAGTGATTAAGAGAATTGGCTCCTCTCTGAGAGGACCCAGGTTCAGTTGTGAGCACCTAAGATGTATAGCGACATCTGATGTCCTCTTCTAACCTCTGTGGGACCAGGCATGCATATGGTGCACTAACATACATACAGGCAAGACACTCATACAAATAAAGTTTAATACAAATTTTAATATGGGAATAAGCTGGATATAGTGATTAGGAAGTAAAGGCTCACTTTGTAGCTCTGGCTGGCCTAGAATTCTACTGTGTAGATCAGGCTGGTCTTGGTTTCAAGACAGCCAGGGCTACAAAAAGAAACCCTGTTTCGAAAAACCTAAAGAAAAAGATGAGTGTCTTAGGGTTTTACTGCCATGAACAGACACCATGACCAAGACAACTTATAAGAACAACATTTAATTGGGGCTGGCTTACAAGATCAGAGGTTCTGTCCGTTATCATCAAGGTGGGAGCATGGCAGCATCCAGGCAGGCATGGTGTGGGAGAAGCTGATAGTTCTACATCTTCACCTGAAGGCCTCTAGAGGAAGACTTGCTTCCAGACAGTTAGGGCAAGGGTATAAGCCCACACTCACAGTGGCACACCCACTCCAACAAGGCCACACCTCCTAATTGTGCCTTTCCCTGGGCCAAGCATATACAAACCATCACAAGGAAATAGAGAGACAGGAAGAAATCTACTCACAGAGATGTTTCTACCTCTGTCTCCCAACTGCTAAGGTTAAAGGTGTGCACCACCACTCTCAATAAAAGGAAGAACTTTATTAAAGGAAAACTTAAAAATTTTGTAAAGACTTAAATGTTTTATGTATGTGGGTTCCACACCAGGCAAGGGCTACATAATGAGACTCAAAAGGAGACGGCTGAACTTGATGGTGTGCATTTTAATCCAGCACTCGTGAGGCAGAGGCAGGTGCCACTGTGAGGGGCCAGCCTGCTGGTCTATAGAGCGAGTCTTAAGTCAGCCAGGGTTATACAGAGGAAACTGTCTCAAAAAACAAAGGAAAAAGGGGGAGAGGAAGGAAATTGATTAGTAAATACAGTAAACTATATGTAATAGCTTTGCCAACAATTAAGAAAACTGAAGAACTTGGAGAAATGGCTCTGCAGTTAGAGCGTTTGCCAGGTCCAATTCCCAGCACCCGGATGGTGCTTCACAACTATGTGTGACTCCAGTCCTAGCAGGTCAGGCACCGTTTCAGGGTTCTGCACATGCAGGCAAGCCCCTCCTTTCCCACCCCTCAAAATCCTAAAGTTGTGTGAACTCAGGAGATACAGCTCAATAGTAGATTGATGGCCTGCCATGGGCAAGGCAATGTTCACATTCTAGTATTCACAAAGAAAATAAACATAAGAAAAGAAATTTAGTTGAGTAATGATAAAATAGTGTTATACATTTACTTGCCTAGGTGGTCGAAATGGCTATGGAGCTAAACTGTGTAACATATTCAGCACCAAATTTACTGTGGAAACAGCCAGTAAAGAATACAAGAAAATGTTCAAACAGGTAAGTAAATAGGTATCTTGTGATTTGTTAAATTAAAGCACAGTCATTTATAATATCAATAATGATAACATTGAACAATTTTTAAGCTACATAAAGTTGTTTTCCAGAACCTATACAATGATTTACCTCTAGTTTGTTTATGAAATGAATTGTCTTTTTCACCTTTCCTGTTCTTTACTGCCATAGACATGGATGGATAACATGGGGAGAGCTGGTGACATGGAACTCAAGCCCTTTAGTGGAGAAGATTATACGTGTATCACCTTCCAGCCTGACTTATCTAAGTTTAAAATGCAAAGCCTGGACAAAGATATCGTTGCACTGATGGTCAGAAGAGCATATGATGTCGCTGGTTCCACTAAAGATATCAAAGTCTTTCTTAATGGAAATAGGCTGCCAGTGAGTATTTTTCCGGGAATACAGGCTGCAAAAGGAATTCATGATCAACATTGTCAACTGCACAATTTGTTTTCCACCCACATTTTTTTTATTATGTCTCAAATAAGTTCCTGAAAAAAAAAAAGACTAGACTAGCATAGTTTTTCAAAATCATCTCATTTTAAGCTTAGTGAAAGAATCTTTATTTATTGTTTTTGAGACACACTGTCACTGTAGTTCTGGCTGGCCTAGAATTCCACTATGTAGACCAGGTTGGCCTTGTTTATAAAGATTATTTGGGGTTTTTTATATATGTGGGTTTTTGCCTGGACTGTGTAAGTATGTGTACAGCATGTATGTACGCATGAGACTTTTTTATACATTTATTTGTGTGTGCATGTGCATAGAACATACTACATGCCCTAGAAGTGTGTGGAGGTCAGGGGACAGTTTTGTACAAATCAGTTCTCTTCTACCATGTGGGTCCCAGGGATTAAACCTGACTACCTGAGTTCTATTCTCTGGAGCACATCTTGGAGGAATGACTGAATCATAAATTTCTTCACCTCTGTGCATACCATGGCACATGCATACCCTCTTTTAATCTCCCTTCTCCACCTCTTTCACATACACAAAAGCTAAGGTTTCAAAATTTAAAAATTATAATCCTCATTTTCTTTATTTTAAATGTATTTATTTTATATGTGTGAATGATTTACTTGGCACACATGTATGTACATCCCATGAGAATGCTTGGTGCCCAAGGAGGTCAGAAGAGGTCATCAGATTCCTTGGAACTGAAGTTAAAGAGAGTTGTGGAGTTCTGTATGGGTGCAGAGGTGTAATGTTGGTCCTATTCAAGAGTAACAAGTACTCTTTGAGCCTCTCTTCAGCCTCTCCCAGTTCATTATTGATTTTATTTTCTACTGTTGTTTGTCTGTTTAAGTTTCCCATTATCTTATTTTAACAATCCCTTCTTTAATTCCTATGCAGGTAAAAGGGTTCCGTAGTTATGTGGATATGTATTTGAAGGATAAGGTAGATGAAACTGGGAACTCCCTGAAGGTGGTACATGAACAAGTAAATCCACGATGGGAAGTGTGCTTAACAATGAGCGAGAAAGGCTTTCAGCAGATTAGCTTTGTCAACGGCATCGCTACTTCTAAGGTAAGTTTTGAGAATTCTTACTAGTTTTTTTACTGTATAATATAAAGTGGGTTTAAACCTTTGTCTAAATAATGTTTACAGTTACAAATTTGAGGAGTTTTTAAATGTCTTTTTTTTTCTTTAGGGTGGCAGACATGTTGACTATGTAGCTGATCAGATTGTGAGTAAACTCGTTGAGGTAGTAAAAAAGAAGAACAAGGGCGGCGTTGCAGTGAAGGCTCATCAGGTATGCCTTTGTCAGCTTCCCTTTCTAACACCGGAAGATGAAGGACTGGGTGCAGCTCAGGGTAGAACCCCTGCTTTACATGCACAAAGACATAGAGTCATCTTTTGTTGCAGGTGAAAAATCACATGTGGATTTTTGTAAATGCTTTAATTGAAAACCCAACCTTTGACTCACAAACAAAAGAAAACATGACTTTACAAGCCAAGAGCTTTGGATCAACATGTCAATTAAGTGAAAAATTCATCAAAGCTGTGAGTACCTACATGAAAATTAAGATAGAAATGTCTTATTTTTCATTATCCTCCACTCTACAGAAACAGTGAGTGCCTGCTGAACTATTCTTCTTCCAAACTTCTGTCTTAGTTTGGGTTTTATTGCTGTGAAGAGACATCATGACCACAGAAACTTTTCCTCTAAACAAAAACATGGTCAGGCCTGTCACAGCAATACCCTACTCCTGGTACCAACTTGTCCTAGTTAGGGTTTCTATTGCTCTGACAAAAACACTGTGACCAAGAAACAAGTTTGGGAGGACAGGATTAATTCAGCTCATGCTTCCAGATCATAGTCAGATCACAGGGTCTAGCTTTGTATAAACCCATGCTGGACTCTAACTCAAGGTCCTCTTACCTTGTACCTCACTAGTGCTAGGGTTAAGTGGTATACCACCATTCCTGGCCCTGAGCTGACAGGTTCCCAGTCTTACTCAGATGCTATCACCATCGTTTTGTGTTTAAAGTAGTTACTCAATACTCATCCTCCTACAAGGAACCTTGCTCTCCATCAAACAAAGCTGTTAGGTTTTTTTCTTTTTTTAATGTGCATTTGTATTTTGCATACATGTATGTCTACGAGAAGGTGTCCAATCCCATGGAACTAGAGTTATAGACAGTTGTGAGTCATTATGTGGGCGCTGGGAATTGAACCTGAGTCCTCTGGCAGAGCAGTCAGTGCTCTTAATCAATGAGCCATCTCTCCAGCCCCTAAACTCTTAGTTTTAAAGCATCAATAAAAGAGTAAAAGTAGTTGCTTCCTCTGTTTTCCTCTCCTCCAGTCTAACCATTAAGGTGCATCTTTTCGACATTTCCTTAGCCTCCCAGTGCTACCTCTTCTTCAGATTACTGTAACAGCTTCTCAACCTTCTTGTTGCTTCCAGGTTTCCCTACAATGCTCTTGAGTGACATCTCTGGTTTCCTTCTTGAAAATCTTCAATATCTTCCACTCAGGAAAAATCTAACTTCCTTCCTTATTGAAAGCCTTTACGTTCTTCTTTCAGCTAAATTAGTTCCAGTATCACATTGAACTTACATTATTACCATATAGCAGACTTCTCAATCATAACTCATCACAACTGTGATTTCTTAATATTTTTTATTGTTTCATTCTTTCTTTTTTTCCCCCTGAGGCAGAGTTTCTCTGTGTATCCTTGGCTGTTCTGGAACTTGCTCTGTAGGCCAGGGGCTAGCCTTGTAAGCACAGAAATCTTCCTGCTTCTGCCTCCCAGATGCTGGGGTTAAAGGCCTGCACTACTTGTAATTTCTTATTTGGCTTTTGTGTTATACCTTCGAATACATGAAAACACAAACATGGCTTGTTTGTGTCTCTGTTTTCATGTGCATGTAGTGTGCATATGTGTGTGCATGTTTTGTTTCTTTTGGCACATACATGTGTGTGAGAGATGTGCATGGATGTAGACACCTGGGTTGAACTTGGGAATTATTCTGGATCACTCTTCCACGTAATTCATGAGGCAGGGTCTCTCAGTCAAACTTAGAGGTGGCCAGTATGGCTTGTCTCACTAGGTAGGCAGTTTGCACTGGAGATAGCCTGTCTCCTCTCTCAAGGCTGGGATCAGAGGTAGACTGCCATATCTCTCTGGTATTTGCTTGGTTTCTGTACAATAAGCCCTTATACTTATATCCATAAGCTATCTCCCTTGTCCTAATTTAACCACTGTATCACCAACAAGTAGCTCAGTGCCAGGCACAGCCTAAGTTCATTAAAAATACTGAATGAGCCGAGAGGAACCAGCTTCCTTACTGATAACAGCTAACATGGAGAGACCCAGGGTTACTATGTTGCACACACCACACCCAGTCTAGAAATGTTGCAATTTTGAGGGGTTTTTTGCTTTGTGGTTTGGCTGTTTTTTGAAATATGATCTCATTAGATAATGATGGCTGGTCTTAAACTCACAGAAATCCACCTGCCTCTACCAGCCAAATGCTAGGGTCAATAGTTTATGCTACTATACCTAAGTCTTTTGAGGTATCTTATTTTCCTGTGGACTTATATATATTCTATATTTGACTGAATCTTCCTTTCCTAATGTGAATGTTTTTGTTTTGAAGGCAATTGGTTGTGGTATTGTCGAAAGCATACTAAACTGGGTGAAGTTTAAGGCCCAAATCCAATTAAACAAGAAGTGTTCAGCTGTAAAACATAACAGAATCAAAGGAATCCCCAAACTTGATGATGCCAATGATGCAGGTACACATCTAACATTTTTTCAATGACAGCAGCATATCATGGGTGTTTTTCTCTTAATACTTATAAGGTTCAGCAGAATAGCTCTCTTAAAAAAAATTAATCAATTTCTTATTGAATATTTAGGTTATTTTAAACTTGTGGCTTTTTAAATAATACTGAGATGATTTTATAGAAAATACAGTGATCTGCCTAGCAAGTATTTATAATATAATATCAGATGAATATCCAACAACAGCATAAATATTATGAGGCATTAGTCTAAGACATTGAAATGTTAGGCCTGGGGGTAGTGGCACATGTCTTTAATCCCAGCACTCAGGAGGCAGAGACAGGCAAATCTCTGAGTTCGAGGCCAGCCTGGTCTACAGAGTGAGTTCCAGAACAGCCCAGGCTACACAGAGAAACCCTGTCTCTGGGGGGAAAAAAAGGTTACAATACTTCATTATTTTTATGGGGATATATTCCTAAAGCCTCGGTGAATTCCAGAAACCATGGATAATACCAACCTCTATTGTACCATATTTTTCTTATACTTAAGATAAAAGCACAGTGATTGCAGCTGATAGAAGAGTTAAGCCATGTGTGCTGTAATAATCGTGTCTTATTGTACTGCACTGGCCGTTATGAAGGAAGATTCTGGGAAATGTTATATCATGAATAAGTTCATACATGGTATTACACAGCCAGGCAGATCTCTACACTCAGGGCCGCCCTAGCTCATACCGTGTGTTCTAGGCCAGGCAGAGCTACATAGTGAAAGATGAATAATATAAGCATTGTGACATTACATTTATTTACTACATTAATAATTATTTGAATTTTCATCCAAGTACTGTGGGGCCAAGACAAATGATCTGGTAACTGAGAAGTCTGCTGAGTGACTAACGGACGACTAGTGTATGAGCACTTGGAGAAAGTAATGACTCATGTCCAGGCAGAATTGCAGGAACAGCCCTAATGAGATGTTATGTCTTGAACCTTTTAAAATTTGTATGTATGCTACAGCACATGTGCAGAGGTCAGAAGACAACTTTGCAAAAATGGTTTTTCTCCCCTTACCATGCAGGTCCCAGGTTGTCGAGTTTGGAAGCAAGGAGTATCTAGTGGGCTCTGTTTTAGGTTTTTTGAGACAGAATTGTATTATGTAACTCAGGCAGGTTTTGAATTCAGGATCTTATTCTCTAAAATTCTGGGCTTACAGTCACGAGCTGTCATAATTGGGTGTGAATTTTCTCTTGATATTCTCGGGCTATTGTTAATTGAAAATGTGGAAAGTAAAACCTTAAGGCCTAGAGAGATAGTTTAGCTTTAAAGAGCCTGTACTACTACTCTTGAAAGGACCCTCAGTGGGTTCCCAGTACTTATGTTGATGGCTCACAACTTTCTGTAACTCCAGCTCCAGGGGAATCCAGTGCCTCTGACTTCTGTGGGGACTCACACATATAAACCCTGACAGACATATAATTCAAAATAATAATAAAAAAATTTTTTGAAAGCAAACCATAGATAAGGTGCACTATTGTATTAATTTATTATGATTGTTAACTGGAAAAAATACGAATATGAGGGACCAGGGCTGGAGAGTTGGTTCAACAGTTAAGAATACTTGATACTCTTGCAGAGGATTCAAGTTCAGTTTCTGAACAACCAAATTGTGGCTCATAACCATCCACAATTCCAGTTTTAAAGATCCAGCACCATTTTCTGACCTCCATGTTACACATACATGCATTATTATACATATACACATATGTAATTGTTGAATCCACTTTACTTCTTCTTCTTCTTCTTTTTTTTTTTGGTTTTTCGAGACAGGGTTTCTCTGTGGAGCTCTGGCTGTCCTGGAACTCACTCTGTAGACCAGGCTGGCCTCGAACTCAGAAATCCACCTGCCTCTGCCTCCCAAGTGCTGGGATTAAAGGCATGCGCCACCACTACCCAGCAACACTTTACTTTTAAGATAATTTGTTATGCATTATTTTGCTTTATTATAGTTTATTGACAGTGTGTTTAAATGATTATGTTTGAAATTGAGTTAAATGTGCTAAAATTAATTTGTATGTTTTTATTTTAGGGAGCCGAAACTCTACTGAATGCACACTTATCCTGACTGAGGGAGACTCAGCCAAAACTCTGGCAGTTTCAGGCCTTGGGGTGGTTGGAAGAGACAAATATGGGGTGTTCCCTCTTAGAGGAAAAATGCTCAATGTACGAGAAGCTTCTCATAAACAGGTAGGTGATTACACTACTTTTAGAATCAGAACCTAGGGCCTAGAGTGTAACTCGGTGACACAACCCTTGTCTGGAATGCTCAAGGCCCTGTGTTTAATCCCCAGCACTGCAGAAGTGCTGGGGGCAAGGAATGGGCTCTCTATCTAGTTTATAGTGCAGGAGTCCATGCTTGTATTTTGTTTCCTCACTCACTGGCATCTTAACAGACCTGATTTATTAATGTGTAAAGTAATGATTCAAATTACTGAGGCTTATAAACACTCAAGCAGAGCCTATGATTTTATCTCTTTATTTTCAAACACATTTCAGATCATGGAAAATGCTGAAATTAACAATATCATCAAGATTGTGGGTCTTCAGTACAAGAAAAACTATGAAGATGAAGATTCATTGAAAACTCTTCGTTATGGGAAGATCATGATTATGACAGATCAGGTCAGATTTGTCAGATGTTTAAACTGGTGTCAAATGTGTGGGCTCAGCTGTTCACCTCCCACAGCCCACAGAATGGCTGGAACTGCAAGCAAGTCTTACTAGTACACTTATTTCCCTGTCATAAAAAGATACTACTAAAAGCTTTGCCCTTTATCTCTAGTAAATATCCAATCAGATATGCTAGCATCATCATATATCACATGTACAAGATAAGTAAGTTTAATTTGCATAGAAGAATTTTTGAGAAATTGCCCATCAGTGATAATTTTATTTCTAAACAGTTCTCTGTGCTTTGGCTTTTCAAATATTTATAGGACCAAGATGGTTCCCATATCAAAGGCTTGCTGATCAATTTTATCCATCACAATTGGCCATCTCTTCTGCGACATCGTTTTCTAGAAGAATTTATCACTCCCATTGTAAAGGTATAAATGTTTGAGGATGCAAAAAGACGCTATGGCCCATGCTCAATACTGGGTGTACCTGTGACTCTGGCTATGTTATGTACCCATACAATATGCAAAGCTATAGAGGTGTGATCTTTACCATAGGTGTCCAAAAACAAGCAAGAAGTGGCGTTCTATAGTCTTCCCGAGTTTGAAGAATGGAAGAGTACTACTCCAAATCATAAAAAATGGAAAGTCAAATACTACAAAGGTTTGTAATGAATCCCACATAGGAGTCCTCAGCTTTGTCATGTGAGGCTACACGGGGGAACTTACCTGCTGTGCTTGCTTTGTTTACTGCTACAGGTTTGGGCACCAGCACATCCAAGGAAGCTAAAGAATATTTTTCAGATATGAAACGACATCGTATTCAATTCAAATACTCTGGCCCTGAAGATGACGCTGCAATCAGCCTGGTGAGTTGGAGTCATACTGTACGTGTACACTCTGCCTTCAGGGGTCACTATCAGTGTGCTCAGTTACAGCAGCAAAACTCCCAGAGAAAAGTTTGTTATGAAATAAAATGTTTCTGGTAAGCATAGCCTAGTGACAAAATGAGATACTTTAGAAAATGAGACTTTTGATGTTTCTTTTGTATAGAAAAGATGGAACCAGTAAGTATCAGTGACATCTTTCCCACCTTCTAATTTGTAGGCCTTCAGTAAAAAACAAGTTGATGACCGAAAGGAATGGTTAACTAATTTCATGGAAGATAGAAGACAACGGAAGTTACTTGGCCTTCCTGATGTAAGAGTTTTAAATATATCTCATAAAATATGCTATTTAATTGACTTTACAATTGATGTTACACCAAATTAAAATTACTAAATAGTATTTTCAGTAAAAAGTTTGATGTAATAACTATAGTATATAATACTAGCCCAATGAGATTATGAAGGCAGTGAATTTTTTTTTTTTTTTTGTCAGACAGGGTTTCTCTGGGCAGCCCTGGCTGTCCTGGAATTTGCTTTGTAGACTAGGCTGGCTTTGAACTCACACAGGTCTACCTGTCTCTGCTTCCCGGTATTGGGATCAAAGGCAAGGCCACCGCCTGGCAATATAGTCTTTTTTTTTTTTTTTTTTTTTTGGTTTTTCGAGACAGGGTTTCTCTGTGTAGCCCTGGCTCTCCTGGAACTCACTCTGTAGACCAGGCTGGCCTTGAACTCAGAGATCCGCCTGCCTCTGCCTCCTGAGTGCTGGGATTAAAGGCGTGCTCCGCCACTGCCTGGCCTGGCAAGACATTTCTTATACGTTTATGCTGATGCTGCTATAAACATTTATCATTTAGTCTGTCACCTGTAAGTATGTGCCATTGTGTGTAGTATGAAGTATTTATTTGACAAGCAACCAGGCCAGGCTTGGGCTAGAAAATAAGTTTAAAAAAAAAAAAATGAAATTTTAAAGGGCTGGAGCTACAGCTGAGATTGAGTGCTTGGCCTTGTGTAGGAAGCCTTGAGTTTCATTCTCAGTACTACTCTCCTGAGACAAAAAAAAAGTTTAATGTCTTACACACTGCAATGTTAGGCAGCAGCAACCTCATGAACCTTTTTTTTTTTTTCTTTTTTGATTGTTTCATTGTTTTTCTGTTTGTCCCTGGCTGTTCTAAAACTTGCTCTGTAGACCAGGCAGGCCTTGAACTCACAGAGAAGAGATCTACTTGTCCTCTGCCTCCTGAGCACTGGGATTAAAGGAATGTGCCACCACTTTCCAGCTCACTTATTGTTTTTTGGGTGTTGTTGTTGTTGTTTAAATTATGGAATATTTATTATTACAATAAAGAATATATACAATATAAATAAGCAAATACAGTTAATTCATACAATATACTGAATAGAATTCAAATCAATTAAGACAGAAAAACAGGAGACATTTTGGTGATAGAATGTTCTCAATTACAAAAAGACAGAAGCATCAACTCAGGCTTCTCTCAGTTAATGCTTGATGTTTTGAGTATTTTATGGAGGAATTCACTTATATACACACAGCATTGAAACCAAGTTCTAACAAATCCTGCCAGCATTTTGAAAAGTTGTCAAAAGAATTCTCAAACAAATGAAGAAGGAAGAAATGTGTGGTTACAGGGATTCTAGTCTCTAATGAATGAAAAAAATTATGGACAGCTAGCTAAATGGGCAGATCTAGAGGAGACCTCAGACAGCCGACGGTAATTGACCCTTCTGTGGAACACTATGGCATTTAATGGTCTTGTAACAACACACCTATTGTTTTTCAAGCATTTAAGAAAAGATAGTTCTGACAAATGATAGTTCTGAATGTTTTTATTTTTGTATTAAGTGTTGTTAAAACCAGTAGTTTATTTTCAATCAGATCCTGTAATACTGTCTTTGATCCCTTAGGATTATTTGTATGGACAAAGCACTACTTACCTGACCTATAATGACTTCATAAACAAGGAACTTATCCTCTTTTCAAACTCTGATAATGAAAGATCTATCCCATCTATGGTCGATGGTAAGTGCCAATGGTTTAGTCTGGGTTTTTTTTTTTTTTTTTTGGTTTTTTTTTTTTGTTGTTGTTGTTCTTGTTTTTTTTATTTTCAAGACAGGGTTTCTCTGTGTAGCCCTGGCTGTCCTGGAAGTCACTCTGTAGACCAGGCTGGCCTCGAACTCAGAGATCCGCCTGCCTCTGCCTCCCAAGTGCTGGGATCAAAGGCGTGCGCCACCACCGCCCAGCTGGTTTAGTCTGTTTTTATCATAGAATGGTGACTGATGTCCAGAAAATGGTGAATTGAGAATGCTAATAATTGTTCTTTCATTTTAAAGGTTTGAAACCAGGTCAGAGAAAAGTTTTGTTTACTTGTTTCAAACGGAATGACAAGCGAGAAGTAAAGGTTGCCCAGTTAGCTGGGTCAGTGGCAGAAATGTCCTCTTATCACCATGGTGAGGTAAGCCCACAGTCTTTAACACTCCCAGAATGCCTTAGAGCAGAAATAATTGAAAGTTATTTTTGAAACACATTTGGTACAAGTGTACACTGCTATATCCGTAATAGGGAACAGCTTGGTAAAATCTTTCAAAATTAAAATATGATTACCCTTTAACTAGTAGTTCTGTTTCTAGAAATAATATTCCTATTGGGATATTTGTCTGCCAAGTTATGTTCATAGTTTTTTAGTATGATTTGATATTACGATATGATGTAAGTTTAGACACCTTGAAGTCTTATGTTTGGGTACCCTTTCTGCCATCTATTTTTCTTGGAAAGATCACTAAGCATCTAAACCTCACAGCCGTATAAGACTGTGTAACTTTATTGAAGTAGTGAAGACACACAGACACACATTTGTTTTCATCTTTGGATCAAAGTAACGATTGCTCTTTCCCTCACAGATGTCACTGATGATGACCATTATTAATTTGGCTCAGAATTTTGTGGGTAGCAATAATTTGAACCTTTTACAGCCCATTGGTCAGTTTGGTACCAGGCTGCATGGTGGCAAGGACTCAGCTAGTCCTAGGTACATCTTCACAATGCTCAGGTGAGTTTGCTTTTAGTGACTTGAAGCAATATGAAATCAAAGGATAAACCATTCAATGTTAAGACTAATCAGTTTTCAGCCTCAACTTCACCTTTGCAACGACACTTAGCAGTTGTCAACCACTGTGCACCCTAAACACTGGCCTATGAAAGGGCTCCTTCAACACACTTTTATCTCAAAAAAAAACCCCAAAAGACCCCTTCCAACCAAAAAAATGTATACATACACAAATCCTCCAAAACCACATCTGGGGTAAGATTGGCTTAGTCAGTAAAGTGCCTGCTGTACAAACATGTAGATATGAGTTCATACCCAGAATTCACATTTTTAAAGAAAATATCAGATATAAGGGCCAGAGAGATGCCACAGTATTTAAGAGCATTTTGCTGCTCTTCTAAGAATGCCCAGGTTCGATTCCCACCCTACACTTAGTGGCTCACAAATGTCTGTAACTCCAGTTCCAAGGGATCCGGTGCCCTCAACTGGCCTCCTTGGTCCTCTAGCCACACAGACACACACATGAATGTAAAACATGCATATTTAAAGATCTACCTGCCTCTAAAATGCTTTTTTTTTCCTTCTTAAAAAGTGGGTATAACGGCACACATTTGTAATCCTCACACTGGTAAAGTAGAACCAGGCAGGTTCCTGGGGATTTGCTAGGCAGCCAGCTAAGCCTAATTATGGAACCTCAAATTAGAGACACTGTCTCAAAAATCAGAAAACTGTGGATGGCTCCTGAGGAATGGCACCCAAAGTTGATCTCTGACCTTTATGTGCATGTATACATATAAACCACACAAAAGACGTTAAAGTGAAAGTTCATTATTTTATTCTTGTTGTTTGGCTTGTTTTGTTTGAAATCAGTTCTTACTATGTAGCTCTGGAACTCAGAGATCTGCCTGCCTCTGACTCCCAAGTGCTGGGAGTAAAGGCGTGCTGCCCTACTACACCCAGCAGCCTTTTTTTTTTTTAATCCTTTATTTTAATTGCCCTTATTAAAAAAACAACATGCTCTCCTTCTAATTGTTTAGGCTAAAAAACTTTGAAGTCACCCTGACTCTTTCTTAACCCTTTTTTCACTTTATAAGCACTCGCCTCGCTATTTTCCCAGTTAGTATCTCAGCAAACAAACATGACCAGATGAGAAAAGCTCCAGCCAGCGAGCGAGGACCTGAATTTTGACTCCCAAAACCCGTATAAAAGCTGGGTATGGTACTAGCACATGTCTGTAACTCCGGTGCTCTGGTGGCATTATGGAAGGTGGAGCCAGTAGATCCCGTAAGCTTGGGGTGGGGAGGTGACAATACAAGGTAAACTGCATCACAACAACAAACAACATAGACCCTGTCTCAAAAAGGTAGAAGGCAAGGACTGACATCCAGGGTTGTCCTTGCACCTCCACATGTGTGTCCATATTAACACTCCACTCACATACTACATATTACATACCCATATACTCAACATATATACACAGAAGAAAAAGAGATAGGACGGACTCATACTTCACCTAGGTGGAACTAACTCCTGAAGTAATGCATTAGTACCATCTTTCCATGGACACATGCCCATATTTCACATTTTGACACTCTTTCTGTTGTTTTGTAAGTTCTTACCCATGATAGCATTCTTTGTGTCCATACATGCATGTCTGAGCAACCTTGGGTGCCATCCACCCTTTTTTTTTTTTTTTTTGGTTTTTCGAGACAGGGTTTCTCTGCATAGTCCTGGCTGTCCTGGAACTCACTCTGTAGACCAGGCTGGCCTCGAACTCAGAAATCCGCCTGTCTCTGCCTCCCAAGTGCTGGGATTAAAGGCGTGCGCCACCACCGCCCGGACCCCTTTCTTTTTTTTAAGGCAACACCTCTCCTAGAACTTAGTGAGCTAGCCAGCCCAACCGTTTTCACTTGTCTAGCGCAAGGGTTATAACTGAATGTGGCTTGTTCTGGGGTGAGCACTCAGGTCCTTGTGCTAGCATATGGACTGAGCTGTCTACCCAGGCCCAGCACCCACTTTATTTGGTTTGGTTTTGATTTGAGATTTTTGAAGCAGTCTTAATATATATCCAAGATAAGCCTCAAACTCAGAATCCAGTACCAGGATTATAAACATGTTACTACAACACTCATTTCTTAGCACCCTAAGTAATTTATTGCTTCATTTTCCTTTTAGTACTCTGCCCTATGGAATACATGTTCATTTTCTGTCTACCTGTACTAAATCTTGAGCTTGAGAGGTTTGTGTTTGGTGTTGAAGCAAGGTCTCACTGTGTTCCCTAACTGGCTTAGAAGTCAGAGAGCTGCCTATCTTTGTCCACCGAGTACAGGTGTGTGCCACAATGCCCAACTGAGTGTGGAAGTGTCAGAGCCATTTTCTAAAGGATGTTCTTTGCTTTCTTTAGCCCTTTGGCTCGATTGTTGTTTCCAACAAAAGATGATTACACGTTACGGTTTCTATATGATGACAACCAGCGTGTTGAACCTGAATGGTACATTCCTATTATACCCATGGTGCTGATAAATGGTGCTGAGGGAATTGGTACTGGTTGGTCCTGCAAAATCCCCAACTTTGATGTTCGTGAAGTTGTAAATAATATCAGACGGCTGTTGGACGGAGAAGAGCCTCTGCCAATGGTAAGTGTTCTGGGTTAGAGAAGTTTCTCCTCAGGCTCAGTTGAGTAGATTGGACAGTAAGAGTGGGGCAAGTAGATTTGTTTGCTGAACATATTTATGATGTAATTTTTTGTTATTAATTTAGCTCCCAAGTTATAAGAATTTCAAAGGTACTATTGAAGAACTGGCTTCAAATCAGTATGTGATTAATGGCGAAGTAGCTATTCTGAATTCTACAACCATTGAAATCTCAGAGCTTCCCATCAGAACATGGACCCAGGTAAGTAACTATTGAGTTCTTGGTTTTTCGAGGAAAAGATATTTTTGCTGTTGACTGTTGAGAGACTCCTTACCAAAGTTTAATTGTATTTTGGTTTTTGTTCTTGTTTTTTAGACATATAAAGAACAGGTTCTAGAACCCATGTTGAATGGCACTGAGAAGACACCCTCTCTAATAACTGACTACAGGGAATACCATACAGATACCACTGTGAAGTTTGTCATAAAGATGACTGAAGAAAAATTGGCAGAGGCAGAGAGAGTCGGACTACACAAAGTCTTCAAACTCCAGACTAGTCTCACTTGCAACTCTATGGTATGTCTTATTCTGTAAGAGTTAATATTTCAAAATTGTTCTTATCATGATCCTAGCACTCGGGAGACAGATAGGGAGATCCCTATGAATTCCAAGATTATCCTGGGCTATGTAGTCAGACCCTGTGTCAAAAAGAAAGGCTAGCCGGGTGGTGGTGGTGCACACCTTTAATCCCAGCACTTGGGAGGCAGAGGCAGGCAGATTTCTGAGTTCGAGAGTTCGAGGCTAGCCTGGTCTACAGAGTGAGTTCCAGGACAGCCAAGGCTACACAGAGAAACCCTGTCTCAAAAAAACAAAAAAAAGAAAAAACAAAAAGAAAAAGAAAGGCTGGAGAGATGGCTCAACAGTTAAGAGCACTTAGTACTTGACCATTGGATCTGTGTTCAGTTCTCAGCACCCACATGGCAGTTTACAACTGTCTAACTCAGTCATAAGTGATTCAAGGTCCTCTTCTGGCCTCCAGGGGATAGTGCTAAAAGCACATGTTGCAGATATATGCAAGCAAACATCCATATACAAAAAAATTTTTTTAATATCAATTTTAAAGAGTATATCAGGCAACTTTTATGAGGGCTACCCAATTTATTTATTGGTCATAGCTTGAATGTTTCTTTTCTTTTCCAGGTGCTTTTTGACCATGTAGGTTGCTTAAAGAAATATGACACTGTGTTGGATATTCTAAGAGACTTCTTTGAGCTCAGGCTTAAATATTATGGATTAAGAAAAGAATGGCTTCTAGGAATGCTTGGTGCAGAATCTTCTAAACTGAATAATCAAGCTCGCTTTATATTAGAGAAAATAGATGGCAAAATAGTCATTGGTATGTAAATATCTACTAAATACCTAAATGCTTGAGATAGCTTTTCCTTGATTGTTTATTGTTATTTGAAAGACTTTATTGGTACTGGAGCTCATATACAGGGCCTTGTACTTGCTAAGTATGTATTTTGCATTAGCTTCATTCTCCTAAATTAAGCATCTAAAGAAATCAACACTCAGTTAAAGTTAATGTTTACACAGGAAGAAACTAGAGAACTAAAAAACCTTGAGTGGGACTGGGGTGTAGCTCTCACAGCTGTAGAATGCTTTCCTGATACTGACAGGATCCTAGGTCCAACCCCAGTACCTGCATCAACTTCATGTGATAGTGCATACTGTGATCCCAGCACTGGGGAGGGGGAAGCAGGAGAATCAAGGCCATCAAGCACATGAGACCTTGTCTGAGAAAAAACCTTGAATAACTAATTGATCATATGAAGAGACTGATCTGATCTTAGAATGAAGGAAGGTTATAAATGCCTTGTGACCACAGAAGACTGGCAACTGGCAAATCTTAGTGATGTTTGCCTTTTGTTTTATTGGAAATTACAGAAGCAATTAACAGGGTTTAAGTGAGTAGAAAAAGAGTCTTGACTGAATCTGGGTATGAAAAGGAGGATTAGAAGATGGAGCCCAGCCTGGCAGTGGTGGCGCACGCCTTTAATCCCAGCACTTGGGAGGCAGAGGCAGGCGAATTTCTGAGTTCGAGGCCAGCCTGGTCTACAGAGTGAGTTCCAGGACAGCCAGGGCTACACAGAGAAACCCTGTGAATTTGTGGCCTGCCAGGTCTACAGGCCAAGTTTTAATAATAACCTACGTCAAATTAAGTGATGGTTGGTAGTACTCCAAAACTATATTGCTAGTGATTTTTGACTGTCTTTCAAAGCATGATTGTCTGCAACAGACACTGGAAGAGGAGTACTAGAAAAGGGGAACAGACGTGCCCTGTGTGTCTGTAACTAAGGGAACCAAGCTGTGGGCAAACTGTCTTAAAGCCTAGCCAGTGAAGTGTTGAAGTGAAAGCCAGAAAACAGGATTGAGTCCCAGGCTCTTCAGAAGTGGAGACTTTTCATTCTCTTCTGAGAATTATGTAGATTACAGCCTCTTCTGTGGTCTGTCCTCTGATAATTTTACTGGCTTACAAAAATTTGTCTGATCTGGGCAAAAATAAAGGTAAAATATAGACAGTTGAATTTCCCCTTTTGCAGGGAGGAGGGTTGAGGTAGGGGAATTGTTGGTTTGTTTTTCATGACAGGGTTCTCTGTGTACCCTGACTGTCCTGGAACTCACTCTGTAGACCAGGCTGGCCTCGAACTCAGAGATCTGCCTCCCCCTGCCTCCTAAGTGAGTGCTGGGATTAAATGTGTGTACTGCCACCACCTGGCTCAGATTTTCCAGTTTTAATCTTTTGACTTACTGTAGAAATACCTTGTTGTTTTTCTAAATCTTACTCAAAGCTTATCTCTTTCTTTCTTTTTAAAAATAGAAAATAAACCTAAAAAAGAATTAATCAAAGTTCTGATTCAGAGAGGCTACGATTCCGATCCTGTGAAAGCCTGGAAGGAAGCTCAGCAAAAGGTAGTTTGTCGTTGCCACGTGTGAGCGAGCGCTGTGTGTTCATCCTACTTAGTTATCTCTTGCTATGACCCTCCTGCAGGCAGAGCGCCACACAGAATGAAAATGGGGGGAAAAGCTAGTTAAAAAATGTAAAATTTATTTTCTTGCATTTCTAGAGGTCACAAGAACAAAATGAAGGAACCTGTATGTTTGTATTTCATAGTCCACATTGAATTCACTCTTTAGGTCCCAGATGAAGAAGAAAATGAAGAAAGTGACAATGAAGCCAGCACCAGCGACTCTGCAGCAGAGTCTGGCCCAACCTTCAACTACCTTCTCGATATGCCCCTGTGGTATCTAACCAAGGAGAAGAAGGATGAACTGTGCAGACAAAGAGACGAGAAGGTAAGCTGCAGGCAGGAGGAATGTGCGGTGTTAATGTCGTTCTGGTGGGGAAAAGTAATTGTGTTCTGTTTAAAACACTCCTTGAACATACACACTAAACCCATTTTTTGGTAATCTTATGAAGGAACAAGAGCTCAACACATTAAAGAAAAAGAGTCCTTCGGATTTGTGGAAGGAAGACCTGGCTGTTTTTATTGAAGAATTGGAGGTTTGCATTTTATAATGCCTATATGAATATTTATAGCCTAGCAGCATGCCCTTTCTTATTCTACTTATAACTATGTATGTGGGGGGAGGGAGACTAAGTGCAGGTGCCCACAGAAACCAAAGGTGCCAGCCTCAGAGCTTTAGTTTCAGGCAGTTGTGAGTCACCCAGGGTGGGTGCTAAGACCCAAACTCGTGCTTGGCAAGAGCAGGAGGGGCTCTAACCACTGAGCCACCTGTCTAGCACAAAGACATATCTTTGTATCAAAGAAGTTCATGTTTGATAAAAGAAAATATATAGGAAGAGAAAGAATACATGAGAAAATAATGAAAAGACTGCATGTGGTAGCCACATAGACAAGACAGCAGACTAAGGCAGAGAGCCATCACAAGTCTGAGGAGCCTGGGCTACCTAGTGACTTCAAGACCAAACTAAACTATATACGTAGTAAGACTGTCAAAAAACAGGGATTAGGATATAATATTATAGAGCACTTCCCATATACATATAAACCTTTGCCCTCTATGCTTAGCACTTCTAATAACAGCATATGGCAGGGTGAGCATAAAACAACCCTGGCTGGGGTAGCACACACCTTTAGTCCCAGCACTCAGGAGGGAGACACAGGCAGATCTCTTGTATCCAGCCTAGTGTACAGAGTAAGTTTGAGGATAGCCAGGGCTACACAGAGAACCTGTCTGGGGAGGAGGGGGAACCACACAGTAGGCAGGGTATGGTACACACAGGGACTTGGAGGCCATCCTGAACAACACGCGAACACAAGCAGAGAGGGCAGCAGTCAAGATGGCTCAGCCCGTACAGGCTGGCAATGACAGTTCAATCCCAGAGCCCAGGTAAGAGGTAGAGAGAAGCCACTTCACATGACCACGTACACACATCCATCTAGTAATGGTAATATGCTTTTAAAGAGAAAAGAAAAACGTGGATTATTAAATAATAGCATGAAGCAAATGATGGTAAGAAATAAACTAAAATTAATATTTTTACAAAAGAAAGCGCTGGGGTTAATTCACTTTTAGGGGTGGCCCCTTAGTTTCAGAATGTCCTTTGTTGCTTAAACGCCCTAAAAACACTTAGTTTCTGGGTATTACACATGTATGTGTACGGTTTACTTTATAGCACAGCTCCCTCTGTTTCAGAAAGATTAAGTGAGAAATTAGACAGAGGCACTCCATTCTGATTCTGCCTTTTCAAAGTAAGCTCATATTGTACCTTCACTAAGGCTGATCACCAAATTGCCTAAAGTTGTAAAATTCTAAAGTTTGCTCAAGTGTTGCTTTTTAGGTATTGTGTTTCCTCCATTACACATTTGTTCTCACTCTTTTCTTTCTTTCATAGGTTGTTGAAGCCAAGGAAAAACAGGATGAGCAAGTAGGACTTTCTGGAAAGGGGGGGAAAGCAAAAGGGAAGAAAGCGCAGATGTCTGAAGTCTTGCCTTCTCCCCGAGGAAAGAGAGTTATTCCCCAGGTGACTGTGGAGATGAAAGCTGAGGCCGAGAAGAAAATTAGGAAGAAAATTAAGGTAATACTTTAAGCAAATTTCTCTTTAGAAATCAAACAAATTACCAGTCAGATGGCTCAGGTACAGGTTTGAATGACCAGATTTCAGTCCCTGGACCACATGATGAAAGAAGAGAACTGACCTCTGACCATAAATAAGTATAATTTCCATTTTTTAATGGAGAAAATTATATCTAAATTTCTAACCCTATTGTTTGAAATTAATCCTATATCAACTAGCTTTCTCTCTTAAAGCATCTAATTTTTTTTAATCCTTAATTAAATCTCTTAACATTTTATTTCTATGGATATTTGTCTGTACCACATTCAGTGTCCACAGAAACGAGAAGACATTGGATCCCCTGGAACTGGAGTTACAGACAGTTGTTAATATATGGGTGCTGGGGACTGAACCCTGGTCCTCTGGAAGAGCAGCCAGTGATCTTAACCACTGAGTCATCTCTCTGGCTCTTTAATTAAGACTTTTCTTTGTTTGGTTTGGTTTGTTTCCAGACAGAGTCTCACTGTATAGCTCTGGCTGTCCTGGAGCTTACTATATAGACCAGACTGGTCTTGAACTCTGACCCCCAAGTGCTGGGATTGAAAGCTGGCTTATTGCGCTGGAAAGATGGCTCAGCAGTTAAGAGCACTGACTGCTCTTTCAGAGGTCCTGAGTTCAATTCCCAACAACTACATGGTGGCTCACAGCCATCTGTAATGGTATCTGATTCCTTCTTCTGGTGTGTCTGAAGACACCTATAGTATACTGGTATACATAAAATAAGTCTTTACAAAAAAAAAAAAAAAAAAAAGCTGGCTTATTTTAGATTGCTTAGATTGCTTAACCAAAACCCAAAGAGAAATATATTTTTTCACACTGTATTTGTGTCTACCTATGTACGTGAATATTTGACTTTATTATTCCAAATCATAAGACAGAAGTGAGTGGTTTTGTCTTGCTGAGTGTTGTTATTTCTTACATGTTGCTGTCTTTTAGAGTGAAAACGTAGAGGGTACACCTGCTGAGGATGGTGGGGAACCAGGAAGCCTACAGCAACGGTTAGAGAAGAAGCAGAAGAGAGCGGCAGGTACTGCAGTGCTGGGCAGGATGATATAACTCACGGTCACGTTGTTAATATAGTCTACATAGTCAGTCAGTGTTTCTGTACAGTTGAACTACGTACTGTAAAGGAAGGTGGCACATGAATTATATTTTGACCTTGTGTTGCCCTTGATGTTTGACTTGTTTTAGAAGAGACTCATATGCCGGGCGGTGGTGGCGCACGCCTTTAATCCCAGCACTTGGGAGGCAGAGACAGGCGGATTTCTGAGTTCGAGGCCAGCCTGGTCTACAGAGTGAGTTCCAGGACAGCCAGGGCTATACAGAGAAACCCTGTCTCGAAAAACACAAAACAAAACAAAACAAGAAGAGACTCATATAATATAGTTACAAATTTAGTGACTTTAATGCCTTAGTTGGAATCTAAAATAGCTCCCACCCCCTTTCCAGGAAATCCTGCCTGTTTTTCCTTGGCTTCAACAGCCTACAGAAGAGAGGTGTGAGAGCAAATTCATTTGTAACTGTTAAGGTGTTATAGCTCCTGAAACTGCCTTTACTATCTGTGAGCAAACATAGGTGACAGAAAGAGCAAGGATTAACTCTTAGAGGGGCTGGAGAGATGGCTCAGCAGTTAAGAGCACTGACTACTCTTCCAGAGGTCCTGAGTTCAATCCCCAGCAACCACGTGGTGGCTCACAGCCATCTGTAATGGGATCTGATGCCCTCTTCCGGTGTGTCTGAAGACAGCTACAGTGTACTCATATACATAAAATTAAAAAATCAAAAAATTCCTAGTGACCCCCAGACCTCAGCTCAGACATTTATTTCTCAGGGAACTTTGATGTTTAGACATTTGTGTCACATTTACTATAAATACATCATATACTTGTTGGATTAAATAAGCAAACTCTATACTCTATAGGAACAGGAAATGCATCTATTTCTACTCATGCTTGTACCTTCAGTCCCATTACAGTATGTAGGTAATGATGAAGAAACCAGAGTATATCAATATAGTTAGTTTCTGGTCCAGTGGAGAAGTGGCTTAGCGTGTACAGGACCTTGCCATTAAGACTAACAAACCTGAATTTAATTCCGCTGACCCATATGGGAGAGAGAGATCCAACTCCCTTAAGCTGTCCTCTGACCTCCACTCAGTGCACACACAAACACAAATAATGTGATCATATAAAATTTTTCTAAAGAGTAAATTCCTGTCTCCCTTTTAGGTACCATGGCAAAGAAGCAAACTACACTGCCATTTAAGCCTATCAAAAAAGGGAAAAAGAAAAACCCCTGGTCTGACTCTGATTCTGAGTCAGATATGAGCAGTAACGAAAGTCAGTTTGACGTCCCTCCACGAGTAAAAGAGACAAGAAGTGCTGCAGGTAAGGAAAACTACAGAAGACCATGCTAGCATGCTGTAAGATTTGGGTGGCCATTGGGCAGTAGTGGTGTATTCCTTTAATCCCAGCACTTGGGAGGCAGAGACAGGAAGACACCACCAAAAAAAGGCACTGGTTGCTCTTCCAGACTACCTTGGTTCCATTCCCAGCACCCACATGGCAGCTCACTACCAACTGTATCTCCAGTCCTGGGGATCTAATTCTCTCTCTTCTGACCTCCACTGGAGTCAGGCATCCATATAGTACACAGACATACATGCAGGCAAAACACTCATATACATAAAATCAAATGAGTGCTATCAGAATATGCACACACACAGAGTGACTAGCCTGTGCTTAATGTCCGCATCCTCTTTGCTTATTCGTGTATGTATTCAACAGCAAAAGCCAAGTTCACAGTGGACTTAGACTCTGATGAAGATTTCTCAGGTTTGGATGAAAAGAATGAGGATGAAGATTTCCTCCCATTAGATGCCACTCCACCTAAGACCAGAATCCCCCCAAAGTAAGAACTTTATCTACTGTAGAGTCAGTCGCGGCTATTTGGATAGTCATTGGTCTATTTATTGATTTATTTATTGTTGATGTTTTACACATGTGGAGTTGTTCGACGGGATGTCTGAGTGGTTTTATTTTGTTCTTTTAGAAATACTAAAAAAGCACTGAAGCCACAGAAAAGCTCCATGTCGGGTATGTATGTAGATAAAGTTAGTAGGTGCTTGGGAGATGCCCAGTCAGTCAGGTGTGCTACACACGTGTGAGGACCTGAGCTCAGCCCACAGCACCCGCATAAACCCAGAAACCTTAGCACACAGGACTTAGAGGCAAGTTTGCAAATTCAAAGCCAACCTGTGCAAAGCTCTGTGCCCCAGAAAGTAAAAAATTTAAATTCAACTAAGTTCTAAGATTATTTAAAATAGTCGAGAAAGTTACAATGGGAATGCATATCAGGGACAGAGCAGCAGTGGAATCTTTAGATTGCTATCATGACCGACCGTTTTCCTTTCTGTTTGATGTAGTTGATCTTGAAAGTGATGTTAAGGACAGTGTGCCAGCTTCCCCAGGTGCTCCTGCTGCTGACTTCCCAGCTGACACTGAACACTTAAAGCCAGCCTCCAAACGGACTGTGGGAGTGAAGAAGACAGCAACCAAAAGTAAGCCTGGAAATCACTAGGACTGACTGACTGACTTTTCCAAGTCAATCTTAAGTTTTTATTCTGAAAAATGTCTGTAGATCATGAAGTAAAACATCCAAATGAGAGTGGTATCTTTTACATCTTTATTTTAAAATAAAATACAAAAAACTAGTGGGTGCTGGAGGGACAGCTCGGTGGATAGGAGCAGAGTTTAAAGTCAGCACGTTACTTAGGTTTCAGACATTCTCTAGCTCATTTCTGTGAATAAGGAAATCGTGTATGCGCTGCTGGAAGTAATCCAGATAAGATAACTTAGAAGTCAAGGCATGGGTCTTGGTTGGTAGATTGCTGGCCTAGAGTCTCTGAAGACTTGGGATGGTTCTCCAGCACAGCATAAACCAGGCGTAGTGGTATGTGACTGTAATTACAGCACTGGGGCAGGGAAACAGAGCTCACAGTGAGAAAACTCACCAGAGAAGATGATGACTAATACCCATGCTGACTTACAGGTCAGTCTTTAATCTCCACTGCTGGTACCAAGAAGAGAGCTGCACCAAAAGGAACCAAATCAGACTCAGCCTTGAGTGCTCACGTCCCTGAAAAGCCTGCCCCTGCCAAAGCCAAGAACAGTCGCAAAAGGAAGCCATCTACTGATAGCTCTGATTCTGATTTTGAGAAAGCAATTTCTAAAGGTGCCACGAGGAAGGTATTTATCACTGCTTACCTCATGTGCTCTACATACTTTGAAACATCCAACTTAGGTTTTGCTCTTAATTTTGAATATTTTTAAGGTAGTAAATTTAAACTTCAGAATTCATTCCTTTGCACCATGTGTAATTTCACTGTAGGAGAGTTTAATCTGTCAGTCTATGGAACACTTGCTTTGGACCTTTCTCTTACTACTTAGAAGAAAGTGGAGAGAACTCTGGAGCCATATGGAACTACCCCTTTGCATTAACAGTATGTAAATTATGTGGATTTTCTCTTTTTAGAAACCCAAGGGAGAGGAGCAGGATTTCCATGTGGACTTAGAAGCCACCGAGGCTCCTCGAGCAAAATCTGGACGAGTAAGGAAGACAATTAAGTACCTGGAGGAGTCGGATGACGAGGACGACCTCTTCTGAGGTGTGAGAGACATTGTTTTAGGAATGGTTTTACTGAGCCAGGCTAGTTTTAAAGTTCTTCCTCTGAATTTAATTTGGGGAAGACCCTTTTTTTTTTTTTTTAAAGAGTATCCAAGTGAGAGGGCTCATGTGGCCCTCAGCTTTGTTCTCAGCATACTGTCAGAAGTGACAGTTTCATGGACATCGGTTTCTTCTCTGATTTGTCTGTTTTATATCTGTTTTCTTTGGTCTCTAAAACTCTGGCTTGAAATTTTTTTGGATTCCACAGAAATATATGCTCACTTAAGCACAATAGTATTTATCAATCATCTATTAAACTAAAGTGGAAATGTTTTCAAAAGCACTTCTGCCTCCTTTCCTGTGCCCACTAACTGTGGGATAACGTGGTCCTTGTTTTCAACTTTATAGTTAGAATTTGGTCATATAGAACTGGTTAGTTCTAGTGCAGATACGTGATGAATTTTTGTTTAAGCCATGAGAAATTTCTTACAACCTTTGGACATCATCAGAGGCTGGAGAAAGTCACCTTGACTGTGTCTTTATGACTCAGCACAAGCAGCAAGGTGCAGAAAATTAGGCCAGTTGTGTGAAGTCCTGAATTTCCTCGGGAAAGCCTCCCTTCCTGGGAGGAGGCAGGACTGCTCACGTTACATGTCCACGCCCAGCCAGCAAGTGTGATCCATTGCAGATCTCCACAATTCCAACTTGTGAACACCGAGACCTTCTGTGCTATTGTCTGTTACTGAAGTGCTGTTATCAATGTCTTTTGTAAATATTTAATATGTCTGTCTATTCAACTTAATTCCGACTATTTTATACTTTAATAAATGTTCTAAACATTGCAAGCCATCCATTTCTTCTTTTTAACCCATCTTACATCGTCTCCTACAGTCAAGACTTATTACAGCCATATTCTGCTAACTAAGACAGTCGGCCTTTGGCAGTGAAATATCCAAAAGAAAGGCACTGTGACCTAGATGGGTCCAGTTTTACTTAGAATCTTTTTTTTTTTTTAAGATTTATTTATTCATTTCATGTATATGAGTACACTGTCACTGTCTTCAGCCACACCAGAAGTGGGCATCGGATCCCATTACAGATGGTTGTGAGCCACCATGTGGTGCTGGGAATTGAACTCAGGACCTCTGGAAGAGCAGTCAGTGCTCTTAACTGCTGAGCCATCTCTCCAGCCCTTTACTTAGAATCTTATACATGGCTGCTGAAGTGTCCGTGTCCTCTATATTCAGGGAGTTGTATCATACTAGGACTGTAGACCCATTGGTAGCGTTCTAAGTGTGCATGAGTCCCTGGATTCAGTCCCCAGCACTGCATAGACAATGGTATGGTAGCATCCACCTGTAATCCCAGCACGAGAGAAGGAGAAGCAACAGGTTCAGGAGTTCAAGGCCATATTCTCCTCTAAGTTTGGGCTGTGTGTGTGTGTATGTGTGTGTTTTCAAGACAGGGTTTCTCTGTGTAATCCTACCTATCCTGGAACTAGTACTGTAGACCAGGTTAGCCTCAAACTCAACTTCCACCAGCCTCTGGGTCCCAAGTGCTGGGATTAAAGTCATGTGCTAGACCACCTTGGGATACATGAGACTCAAAAAAAAAAAAAAAGCACATATCTTTAAAAGGATGTCTACTTTAGCCATTTTGATAGCTTAGTCAACTGCTTGATGGAATCAGTAAAGTATTGGAGGAACTGCTTAATCACTGTAGATAAAATAGTGAAGCCAATTCCTTTCTTAATATATTACACAAAATTCAGCCCAAATAAAAGTCTTATTTTTTATGCTAGGTTTCAAGTCTGGAGCCTGGTGTATATTCTGAATATTGTACCAAAGCTACCACCTACCCAAGACCAAATATTTAAATGTCAAAGATTAGAAAATGTGTTTCTAGTGGGCTGAGATGGCTCCCCGGTTAAAGGTCAGCCAATCCTGACGCCTGAGTTAGAGCTCCAGGACCCACGGGGGAGGGGGTGGGGGGGGAGAGAGAGAGAGACTGACACCCACAAGTTGTCCTCTGGCTTCCACAGGCAAATGCCCTCTTTCCCTCCCCCAACACACAAATAGATAAACACATTTTTTTTCTTTGTAAGGGGAGCGCTGAGGATATTCTCAGTGGTTAACAGGAGCCAGGCTCACTTCCCCATGCCCATGTGGAGGTTCACAACCATCTGTAACTCCAGTTCCAGGGAACCTGACCCCTGGCCTCCTCAGCCACAGACATACATTCAGATAAAACACTGACACGTAAAAATGTTAAGAACAGCACGTGAATCTATCAGTACCACACAGCTACATACAAAGATATTTGCTAGAGTTTCAATATCAAAGTGATTACATTATCTAAATGTCCGTCAGCCAGGGACATAGGATCAAACAACAGGAACAATCATGGTAAATGCTCGCTAAGCACAGTTCTACCTGTTGACATGTTGGACCTTGCTGAGTGGAAAGCAGCAGCTTCGAGCAAGGAAACCCAGTCTGGTGAGCGAAAACCACAAATTCACAAAAGAAAAATCAAAAAAGGCTTGCTCTGGCTGGTCAAGTGCTTCTCACTAGAGAAGTTAGTGGCTTGACTATTCACTCTTCCTCAGGTTGCTAACATTCAAGGACTTTTTTTGTTTGTTTGTTTTGTTTTGAGACAGGGTTTCTCTGTGTAGCCCTGGCTGTCCTGGAACTCACTCTGTAGACCAGGCTGGCCTCGAACTCAGAGATCTGCCTGCCTCTGCTTTTAATCCCTCTGCTGGGATTAAAGGCGTGTGCCACCACCGCCCGCCTCAAGGGCATTTTTTAAAAATATTTATTTATTTATTTATTTATTTATTTATTTATTGTATTGATGAGTACACTGTAGCTGTCTTCAGACACACCAGAAGAGGGCATCCAATCTCATTACGGATGGTTGTGAGCCACCATGTGGTTGCTGGGATTTGAACTCAGGACCTCTGGAAGAGCAGTCAGTACTCTTAACTGCTGAGCCATCTCTCTAGCCCTCAAGGGCATTTTTTAAAAAGAAAACCTACCACTAAAAACTTGATAGTTACAGACTCTTTTTAGAAAATTTGGTTGTTTCCTATATGTATGAAGCATTCCATAGATATTTATTATAAACAGTTATTGAGAAAAGGGATTCAAAGTCTGTATTAAGGGACTGAGGAAACAGCTCAGTGGGCAGATACATGCTGAGTTAGGATTACAGCCCTCTCCATGACCTCAGCGCTGGGGAGAGACATGACTAGCCAGGGAGCTCACTGGCCAGCCAGTCTGGCTGCAGCTGAGCTCCAGGTTCAGTAGAGAGTCTCAAAAGCCAGGCTGGAGAATGATAAGCTCACCCACCGTTGACTTCGGGCCTCTATACAGGTGAATGTGCCCACGCAAACACAGACACACACATACAACATACACACCAAACTAAACTAGTGATGAATGAGCCGTTCATACCTATCGACGTCGAAAGCTTTCTCCATGATTCCACTTTGGTAAGTTGTTTGAACCGGGGCTGGGTGTGGTGGTGCATGCCTGTGATCCCAGCACTTCTTCAGTAGTGCCAAGAGGCTGGCTAAGAGTCTAGCCCATCTCAACAGAGCTGGAGAGACAGCATTTAAGAGCTTAAACCTGTCTTACAGAGAACCTGTTCAGTTATATCAGCATCAGATGGTTTCCAAGCACCTGTAATTCCAGCTCCAGGGGGTCCAATACCTCTGGTCTCCTAGGGTATCTGCCCTCACATGTACACACACTCCTCAACACAGAAACATAATTAAAAGTAATGAAAAAAATTTAAAAAATACATCCAGCCAGGCGGTGATGTCACACGCCTTTAATCCCAGCACTTGGGAGGCAGAGGCAGGCGGATTTCTGAGTTCGAGGCCAGCCTGGTCTACAGAGTGAGTTCCAGGACAGCCAGGGCTATACAGAGAAACCCTGTCTTGAAAAACCAAAATAAAACCAAAAAAACAAAAAAAACAAAACCATCCAGAACCAGTCATCGAGTTGAGCATCTAACTCAAGTTCAAGGCCAGACTGGACAATTTGTGAGCTGTCCATCTCACAAACAAAACATATACATTAAAGCATTATTTACACAGGTGGGAAACAGCATTGATGTCCAGCCACGAGATTACTGAAATTGAGGCACATGTGGTGACTCACACCTGTAATCCTAGCACTGCTAAGATCGGAGGATCTCTGCAAGTTCTGAGTCCAGCCTGACCTACAGAGTAAGACAAAGGCTCAGGGAAAAAAAAAAATTAAACAGTACATCCTCCATTCTCATTTATAATGTATTATATAGCCACTAAACATCTTTCTTTTCCTGTATACTTAATAACACAAGAACATCCTCAAGCTGGTGTTTGCTTCCTATTTCTGGGATAAACACCAGTGACCAAAAAAAAAAAAAAAAGGCAACTTGGAGAGGAAAGTGTTTCTTTAGCTTGCAGGTCCTGGTCATGTCCATCACTGAAGGAAGAACAAGACAGGAACCTGGAGGCAGGATCCGAGCAGAGACAGTGGAGGAATGCTATACTGGACTGCTCTCAGACCTACATTCAGCTACATTTTTATACAACCGAGACTCCCTTCTCAGGGATGGCACCACCCATAGTGTGTAGCACCCTCCCATATCAATCATTAATTAAAAAAAAAAAAATACTCACAGACTTGGGTATGGCAGTTAAGGTTCCCTCTTTCCAGATTCCCAAACTCCAGCTCAAAAGCCAAAGCTGAACTTGACCCCCGATCCTCTTGCCTCTGCCTCCCAAATGCTGGGATACAAGCACGAAGCACCACACCCAACATAATGTATTTAATTCTGGAAAACTTCATTTCAGTGTGTGGTCCTCAGACCAGCAGTCACAACGCGCCACCTAGGAACCCTTTAAGAATACAGCATGTTGAGGCCAGAGAGACGTCTCAGTGGTTAAGGGCACTGACTTGTCTTCCACAGGACCCTGGTTCAATCCCCAGCAATCACATGGCTGCTAACAAGAGTTTGTAACTCCAGTTCCAGGGGATCTGATGCCTTCTGGCTTCCACCAGGACTGCACACACATGGTGCACAGACACTCCTGTAGGCAAAACACCCATACACATAAAAATAATAGCTTTTTGTTGTTGTTTTGTTTGCGGGGGGAGAGGGAAGAAGAGTGTTAAGTACACCCCAGAACTGTGGGCTCGGAAACACTTCTTTAAATGGCACTCGGGGGCTGGGGAGGTGGCTTAGGAACTGATCATGTTCTTAGGAACTGAAAACTGAAGTCTTCTTGTTTGTTGAGATGTGTTCCGCCTGTTTAGCCTGGATTTGCCTTGATCTCTCCCACCTCAGGCATGGTGCCACCGCATCAGGCTGTTAGAAAGCCTTTGAATCACCTCTAAATTTCTAACTGGCTTCTTCAGACAATCTCTGGGCCAATCATGGATCTGCTGTCCACGCGTACAGATCACTTGTTCCTGTTTCATTCCTCCCAGGAATGGAGTAATACAACGCCAGTGTCTTTGTGCTTAGCTTTTTTTATTTAGCATGATGTCTTACATTTTATTTATATTGTTAGGCTGGGGATGGCTCAGTGGGTAAAGGAACTTGTCACACAAACCTGAAAACCAGAGTTTGATCCCCAAACCCAAATAAAGATGGAAGGAAAGAACTGACTCCACAGAAATGTCCTCTGACCGCCACATTTGCCATGGGGCATGTATCCTTACGCCACAATAGTGATTCTTAAAAATAAGCGTTGGGGGGCTGGAGAGATGGCTCAGTGGTTAAGAGCACTGACTGCTCTTCCAGAGGTCCTGAGTTCAAATCCCAGCAACCACATGGTGGCTCACAACCATCCGTAATGAGATTGGATGCCCTCTTCTGGTGTGTCTGAAGACAGCTACAGTGTACTCATCAATAAAATAAATAAATAAATATTTTTTTTAAAAAAAAGCGTTAGGGAGCTGGAGAGAAGGCTTAGTGGGTAGGAGTACTTGTTGCTCTTGCAAAGGACCAGGATTCAACTTGCAGCACCTACATGGTAGTTCAAATCTATCTGTAACTCCAGTTCCCAGGGATCTTATACTTTCTGTCACCTCTTCAGAGGCCAGTTCTCATGTGGCACAAAGACATACATGCAGGCCAAGCACCCATCTACATAAAACTAAAATACAAAATAAAGCCAGGCAGGGTAACACAGACCTTTAACCCCAGCACGTGGGGAGCAGAGGCAGGTGGATCTTTGAGTTTGAGGCCAGCCTGATCTATATAGCAAGTGCCAGGAAATATGTGTGTGTGTGTACATATATATATGTGTATATATGTATGTGTGTTTGTATGTGTATATATATATTCATACATATATATGAAGAAACAAACATAGTGATGAATGCAAAGCCTTTAAAATAAAAAATGTTAAATAAAATTTAAAATTACCTATATTGCATATGTCAGTAGTTCCTTTCTCAAAACAGACCAAAAAAAAAACTTTTCTATTATTGCTGAGTAATATTCCATTGTACGAGTTTGTTTATCCATTCATCTGTTGATGGATATTTGGATTGTTTCCAGGTGGGGCCCTATTATGAGTAAAGCTGTTGTGAATTGTGTAGAACATACCCATTTCACATTGTTTTTTTTCTTTTTACCATGGGTGGAATTCGTGGCAGTGGGTCCCATGTTTAACTTTATAAACTGAAGAGCTGTCTTTCTAAACACAAGGCTCATTTACATTCCCTCTTACATTTTCCCTCGAAAATCAGATGTGCTTCTTGGGTGTAAAATGCCGCACTCACTCACCTCAGGTTTCACCGGTATATCCTCAAATCAAAAGACGTACCAGAAAATGTTCTTTTAGCTGGAGGAAAGGAAGCCCAGTCTCCAAGATAGCCTTGAACTTGCCTCCTGTTTCAACATCCAAAGTATAGGAATTACCAATTCGTACTCCCACCTTGCTGCCTATGTCCCACAAACACCAGCTATCCTGAGCTCTGGAGAGAGGGACTTTAAAATATGGTGTTTTTTTTTTTTTTTTTTTTTTTTTTTTTTTAGGATTGTCTTTAGGGCTGGTGAGATGGCTCAGTGGTTAAGAGCACTGACTGCTCTCCTAGAGGTCATGAGTTCAAATCCCAGAAACCACATGGTGGCTCACAACCATCTGCAATGAGATCTGATGCCCTCATATGGGTGTCTGAAGACAGCTACAGTATACTTACATATAATAAATAAAAATAAATAAACATTTAAAAAAAAAGGATTGTCTTTAAATTTTAAGTTTATGAGTATTTAACCTGCGTGTATGTATGTACACCACATATGTACTTGGTGCCTGGGGACAAAAAGTGATCGATCTTGGATCCCTGGAACTGGGGTTACAAATGGTGTGAGCTGCCATGTGGGTGCTGGGAACCAAACCTGTGTCCTCTGTAAGTTCTCTCAATCAATGAGCTGTCTCTCCAGCCCCAAAAGATGCTTCTTGAAGAGTCAAGCTCAAGCTGGATACAGGTCACTGGCAGAGTGTTCCCACAGTATCTACAAGTCCCTAAACTCAAACCCTAATAACAACACACACAACCAGTGCCACTTGACCCTGAAGGAAAACTGTCATGAGTTCAAGAGCAGCCCAGGCTCACAAAATGAGCTGGACATAGTAGCACACACCTTTAATCCCAGCACTTGGGAGGCCGATGCAGGAGGAGCTCTGCTAGTTCAAGCCCCGCCTGCTCTATATGGTGAGTTATAGGACAGTCAGGGCTATGTAGAGAGAGCTTGTCTCAAAAAAAAAAAAAAACCAAGAAGAAAAAATTAATAAATTTTTAAAAGATAGAGCATAGGAAGTGAGATGGCTCAGCCTGATGGCCTGATCCCAACACACACACACACACACACACACGTGCGTGTGCACACACACATGCACACACACACACATACACACACGCGCACACACATACATGTAAACACACACACAAATCTATAAATATAAAAACAAACGTTTTCAAGAGAGTCAGTCAGCAAGATGTCTCAGAGGTACTTGCTACACAAGCTCCTGACCACCCGAGTTTGGATCTTGAACTCTCAAGAGACATCACGTAGAGCAGGGCTTAGACAATGACCCCACGGTGTCTACTGCATGACAGTGCAGCCCTCCGACATCCTTTGTGAGGAAGACACTGTCCTCTCGGTTAATTAACCCACTGGCTGGTACTCTTGCCGCTATGGCCAAACTAAATAGTAAAGAATTCCAGAGCCAAAGTGGGTATCCAAGCAGAAGGCGATCGATCGCTTCTAACTGTAAGAACTGCAGCACACAAGAGTAGAGACGCCAAGGCCTTGCAGTCGTGAGATGTCCTGGGATGAGGGGGGACATAAGACCGTGGAAAAGGTTCAAAGGCTCAGGTGTTAGTGGCTTTTAAATAAGTGTTTGTTGGAGTTTTCTCAGCTAGCTGCCAAATATTTGAGACTAGATTGTTATATTTACTTAACAAGCTTTAAGGGCACAACAACTGAGCAGTATTACTCCATTTTAATCCTGTAAACTAATCTGGTGACCTCCCAGCCAGAATCCCGGTGAGACTTGCATTTTAGTACTGATCTGGATCTCTGGGCTCCAGTGTTCTCTCAGTGTCTCTCCCTGTGTCCAATCCCCACTTACTTTTCCTTCCCTCCTCTCTGGCTAGGAGGAAGTCCAGTCCTATTGGCTGATCAGCTCTCATTGACAAATCAGAGAATGGGGAGCAATGCTTACACAACATGGAGGTAGGAGATTCTTAGAATAAGCATTACAACACCATGTCCAGATTGCAATCAGACAAGGAGGCAGAGAAATCGGCATTTGAATAATAAGGATAATCTTCACAGAGTATACAAGTAACATTATGCCTACACCCTGGAGCTCTGTACGTTCGAAAGTGGCTACAGAAGGACCAGAAATGCTGGAGAACTTCCTCCGCTTCCCCACCCAGGCCCCTGACCCCCTTGGGAGTTGGCCCTTCCTCCCAGGCCTTACATTTTGCATAGTAATCACATACTGAATGAGACACTTACTGGACAGAAGGCCAGGAGACCAGGAGAGCAACGGACAGGGGATTGGGACACACTGACCATGGCACCCTCCCACTCATTGCCCTTTATCCACCCATGGCTCTAAGTGTTCTAGGGGCCGGGGGTGACATGGAAGGAAGCACCCAAAGTCCCACCAGTAATGGCACTTATACACTTAGCTGAACAGGCAAATAAAATATCAAATGATCAGTACAGATAAGAAAGTAGGAATTAAGTTCAAATACAGCAATTGCACCGAGCAGGCCGGGAATGATTGCATATAGCCTTGGGTTTTTGTTGGTTTTCTGTTTTTTTTTTTTTTTGGCTTATTTGTTTCATTTTCAAAAATGCTGTCACGTATCAGTTATGGTACTGTTATGAACTTATTAGATATGAACACGTCCATGCCCCTGCTTGTATCCACGTGTGACTGATGCAGGGCTATGGCTCCAAAGCCAGACTGAGGTGTCTGGGACACAGACAAACAGGGGAGGACCCTCTCAGCCCAGCCCTTCTTCAAGCAGGGCCAAGAAGGGCCGATGCCACCAGCTCTGGGTATTGTCAGCAACACCTCCCAGGCTGCCCACTGCTATCTGGGAAGGGGACTGGGTCCTGGAGATTGTAGAGTCTCCTCTGGCATCGGGAGCTAGGTGGGGGACAGGGCAGAGTGACAGTGGCTCTCCATCCCTGTGGCACACTCCCACTCCCTGCAGAGCCACACAGGGTGGGGTAGGGTGGGCTCGGGTGGGGTGGAGTCTGGTGGGCTTTTTCCAGCCTGACGAAGCAGGAGCAATGGGGGTGGGGCTGGGACCATTGCTGTGCAGTTAGGAGAGAAGCGATGTGACCTGAGTCTCCATAGCTGAGGACAGGGAGCAGACAGTAGCTCGGCCGGAAGCGAATGGCAGGGGTTCATGGAGCTCCACCTCACATCCTGTTTTCAAAATGTGGGGTTCCAGCACGTGCTATTTTCTTGGCTTTTATCCAGGGTAGTACCCCCACACCCAGGTCTATTTCTAAAAGACCCTGCAGGAGGATGGAAATGTTCAAGGGCACACCCAAGCTGGAGTTAACCAAAAGTTTTTCCAGGCTGGGCTAGACCCCTAACTGAGCCAATCAGTAGAGAACACATTTTCCATTAGGGAGCCACTGTTAACAGACAGAAACCCATGCAGGCCTTTGTACTGACGGGGAGTGGGGGGATAGCACAGAGTACCTGCGGACTAATGACCTGTCCCTTCATAGGAATAAACTCAGCCCACCTCAGTGCTGGGACCCTCAGCCCCATGCAAGGGCCAGGGGAGGCCCTGCCCATGTAAAAAGAGGACAGTTTTCCCTTGCATGCTGTGAGCATGTGCTGCAAACCATTCAGGCCAAGTGGGAGTGCACAGTCTGCCTTTGTGCGACTCTCACTAAGTCTCAGTTTCCCCAGCTGTAAATAGCGCCCTCCTGCCTGGATTGCTAAAGACTGAATGAGTGGGTGACTGTGCTAGACAGAAGGGAGGGACAAAAAACTCATCTCAAACTGGGAGGACCTCTTCCTGGCCCACGCAGGTCCCCGTGGATTGTCTACCGTGGCCTGGCATCTCCCTGCACCTAGACTGGCAGACACCACTCCATATTAGAAAACTCTTGGTGGAAACTGCTGCTGACCATATGAGGTACCACACTCCTCATGGTAAACGTAGGTATTGCTGAGGAGAGACCAGAGCCTTAGCTTAACCATGGGAGCCAGCTATCTCCTCACCTTCGTGACGACCGCAAAGAGATTTCCCAGGCATTGGTTTGGGGTTTCTACAACATAGTTGAGATCTGAGCATTAAGATGCCCAGCTACTCGGGGTGTGGTGGTGCATACCTAATGTTCTGGCGCTTGGGAGGCTGAGGCAGGAGGATCAACTACTTCAAGGGCAGCCTGGCCTATTCGATAAGGTCCAGGCAAGCTTTAAAAACTACATAGTAAGACTCTTCTGTCTCAGAAAAAACAAAGCAAGATGGATCTCGGAGTTTAGCTGGCTCAGGTGACAGACCAAGAGAACTTAGCCCAAATGACCTAAATGGCTCATCCAAAGTCCAATAGTGGCAGAGCAATGAATCAAAAAACAGCCATCGGATACTTGTCGTCACCTAAAAACCAAGGTATCTCTCTCTGGCCCACGAGCCCACCTTCAAAAGAGGAGTCAGTCAGTTGTGGTAGACCCAGTCTTCAGTTTGGGGAGTCTTTCAGGAGAGGGTTCCTATGATTGATCTCCCTGGCTCCCTCAATAAAAAACTGTGACTCTAGTTAGCCTTAGCCCATGGCCAGATGGAGACACGGCCATGGAAAGGGCATGGCGGGTAAGGGATGGAAAGAGAGGGCAGGAAGGACCCAGCAAGGGGTGTGGTTTTGGATCTATTCCCAGGGTGGAGCCAGACCACAGGTCACCCTGTCCCTTTAAGAGAAGGGGGAGAGCTAGCCCCTCTCAGCCATACTCGTCCTATCACCTATCCCAGCCAAATCCAAAAAGGAAAATGAAAGAGGGACTCAGAGGAACAGGTCCCAGCTGTCTCCCAAGGCCCTCCGCTCAGCTCTAAGGCCCAGGTCCCAGGGTAAGTGGGGTTGGGGACATCTAGAGGCCACTAAGGGTCTACAGGGCCATGGTGTATTCCGTGTGTCTGGGGAGGCTTACGGGAGAAGCTTGACAACTGCTGTCAGAGAGGGGGCAGTTCCCGGTCTCCTTGGCTGAGGTTGGAGAGGAAGCGAGGACCTAGGGTGAGAGATCCCTAAGTTGGGAAAACAGGCTTCTGTGTCAGCTTCCAACCCTGAAAGGCGTTCCCCTGAGGCGAGGTGAGAGAGGGACAGCGGGGGCTCACTCGGCCTGGCCCTCCCCTTGCTCCCAGGGGTCTCAAACAGAAGGAACGTGGAATTTCAGACTCCAGCAGCCTCTCTTGCTCCTGGAAATCATCCTGGCGCAAAAAGCCAGGCCAGCAAGGTTGGCCCTGCCGAAGAACCTAGAATCTGGGAGACCTTAGGTTTTCCCTAGCCAAGCGGGCCGAGACCAGGAATTCCCCCCGAGGTGCGGGAGAATCCCACCTCAGCACCCCTCTATGCCTAGATGAAGGAATCCCATAGCTGAGGATGGATAGTCTCACACTCAGGAGAATTAACTCACTGAACCCCACGAAATCTCCTTCCCCTGGCGCCCTCCGAGATTAGAGATTGTAGAGGAACGGGGTGGGGGCGGGGGTTGTTCAGTCCATCCCAGCCTAACTACCCCCTTTCCTCGTCCCCAGCATCATGGGGGAGTGGGCGTTCCTAGGCTCCCTGCTGGACGCGGTGCAGCTGCAGTCGCCGCTCGTGGGTCGCCTCTGGCTGGTGATCATGCTGATCTTCCGCATCCTGGTGCTGGCCACGGTCGGGGGCGCCGTGTTCGAGGACGAGCAGGAGGAGTTCGTGTGTAACACGCTGCAGCCCGGCTGTCGCCAGACCTGCTACGACCGCGCCTTCCCGGTGTCCCACTACCGCTTCTGGCTCTTCCACATCCTGCTGCTGTCGGCGCCGCCGGTGCTGTTCGTCATCTACTCCATGCACCAGGCCAGCAAGGAGGCGGGTGGCGCGCAGGCGGCCCCGGCGTGCGCGCGCGGGCGTGCCGAGGTGCCGTGCTCCCCGTGCTCCCCGTGCTCCCTGCGCGCTCGCCGCGCGCGCCGCTGCTACCTGCTGAGCGTGGCTCTGCGCCTGCTCGCCGAGCTGGCCTTCCTGGGTGGCCAGGCGCTGCTCTACGGCTTCCGTGTGGCCCCACACTACGTGTGTGCCGGGCCACCTTGCCCGCACACGGTCGACTGTTTCGTGAGTCGGCCCACCGAGAAGACGGTCTTCGTGGTCTTCTACTTCGCCGTCGGGCTGCTGTCGGCGCTGCTCAGCGTGGCGGAGCTGGGCCACCTGCTCTGGAAGGGTCGCCAGCGCGCCAAGCTGCTCCCGCCGCCGCCGCCGTCGCCCTCTCTGCCTTCGCAGCGCGGGGACCCCGATCCCTTCGGCCCGCCTGCCTACGCGCACCGCGTACCGGTCGGCGACAGCGAGGGCGAGGGCGGCAGCGGCCACAGCAAAGCGTCGCTGGCCACCCTGCGCCAGGACCTGGCCATCTAGCGGCGAGATCGGAGGCTGGATGTCAGCACCCGGTTCCTTGGAGGTTTCTGAAAGACTGTAGGACCCTGCCTGAGCAAAAGATGAGCAGAGGGGGACTCCCCCCCCCCCAGCAGAAAATACGCAGAGGGGACCGCCGGGGTTCGGGTGGGGGTGGTGTCGCACTTCCTAGTGCTGGTTACAGCACCCGCGTTGAATCAGGGAGGCTCCTCCGTGTTGTGATCCCAGCGGAAAGGGAGAATCCCAAGTGCTTCCCTAAGAGGAGGCAGACGGGCAGTGGGTGACCTGATTGTTGCACCGGAGACAAAAATCAAGTGATGGCAGCATTCCCAGGTCCCCTGCTAATTCAGAGAGTTTTCTGTGAGCTCTCTGTGCACACAAGCACACTGGATACACTCAGATGGGTTGGATGCACGAGCACTGTCAACCTCTGTGAGCTGTGTGTGTTTGCATGTGTACGCTTGTGAGGGTCCGCACACGCGTGTGTCCACGAGTACACACCTCCCAAGTGACAGGAGATACAGACCTGTTGTAAGGGCACATATATGTTCTTGTGGGCTCTGTGTGGGTGAGTGTATGCATGTATCCTGTGTAAGTTCTGTGTACACACCTGTACACACACATTCTGTGTGTGCGTCTGCCATCACTGTCAGTCACTACCAGAACCCAATTCTAGGGGCAGCCAAGATGGCTTCCTCCCTATTGACTTAACCCAGCCACCTGTGAGGGCATCAGTATCTCCAGCAGGGACAGAAAGCAAGGAGAGTCCTGTTCGGTCATCATCCTGTAGTCTGTGCTCTGCGCCCAGTGGCCAGGCCGGGTAGCCACGCCCACCGTGGAGGCAGACTGGGAGGAGGGCTGAACTTGAAACAGAGTGCAGTTCTTTTGACTTACTTCACCTCTGGTCCCACCTATCACTGTTCCTGTAATCTGTAAACATGGTTGAGTCCTTTCCGTCCTCAAGATAAACTGCCCTTCAGAGAGAGATGTTTCTGGGTCCCCATTCCCTTGCAACTAGCCCTACTCCTAGCCCAGACTTTCAAAGAGATGCCACATGGCTCGTCACCCCTCTCTGTCTGTCTTCTCACCTGTCTTCCTCCTTTGTCACCTTTGTGGCCATTCCAAATACCCTCACCAGGACCAAGTGATAAATCCTGACAGAGTAGGGCTGGCTGCCTTTCCTCAGCACCTCTGGCTGTCTCAGATCTGTTGCTCAGGCTCTACCTTTAGCTACCATACCCCAAACTGCTCAGTCTCGCCCACACCAGCCTTCCCTCTGTCCTTTATGTGCCAAATTGCCGCCCACCTAAGAGCTTTCTGCATAGCCTTACTTGGCCCTTGAGGGATCCCCTGTTCTTGGAGTACAACCAGCCATTTCCCCTGGCTTCCTGCATACTGGACTCCCCTTGGCTGGGCCTCCACCCCCACCTTGCCATCTGTCAAAGCAGCCTGAAGTTTCTGTTCCCAGCAAGCATGCCCACTTGGGATACCAGTTTTAGACATGCTGTCAGGTGCAGTATTACTTTCCGAAGCCCTGCCCCCTACCACTGCCTGCCTTTGTCTTTTGGTCTCATTTGAAGAAAATGTGCCTCCAGGTATACAGGTATGGCTTTCTCTGCCCCAAGCTGGAGTCAGGCACCCCGTGTTCCAGCCATGCTCCATTTGGGCATGACATATAGTAAGTGTTTTGGGGCCACTACATCAAGATGCTGCAGCTCACGCCCACGCTCCCAGTGGACATGTCTGGCTCTCTGACGGTGGGTAGTTCTTTGTCTACAGCCTGGAGCCCTCCACGCAAGCGTACATGTGATGTCCAGCTGCCTTGCAAAGATAGTCACCCAACAAATATTGGTTCAAGATCACTATCATTCAATAGGATTGATTGTACATGAGGCACAACATAAATTGTTTGTTTGGTTTGATTTTGATTTTTGAGATAGGATCTCTCTACATAGCCCTGACTGGCTAGGAACTCACTATGTAGACCAGGCTGGCCTCAAATTCAGTGAGGTCCGACTGCCTCTGTCTCCGACTGCCGGGATTAAAGGCATGCATGCACCCCCACCATGTCCAATTTACAATGTAATTTCCAATCTTCATCCAACCACATTAAAAAACAAACAAACAAACGGAAACAGGCAAGATTGATGTAAGAAGTGTTATTTTCTTTAACCCACTTTATTCAAAATAGTTCCATTTGAGTGTATTGTTGGTGTCCAGAAGGATCACAGAGATATTTCCCGTTCTTTTGCTCACACAACTCTAGAATGTACTTTACATATAAGGTACATGTCAGTTCAAACAAGCCCAGTCTGCACACATAGTTAGTGTACAGCACAGATCCAGATGTCGGCTGCAGGTCAGCACCTCTGTCCTCACAGAGTTTGGATTCTGGTGGGAAATACATCAGAAAAGATAAGGGGGAGCGATGTTCCCGAGGAGGTGACACTTAAGGGACCAGTCATGAGGCTGTTTCCAAGAAAAGCATTCAGATGGTCAGTGCCAAAGCCCTGAGGTGGAAGTGTGCCAAAGCCAACAGAGAGACCAGTGTGGCTGGAGCTAAGTGAGCACTGGCAAATGTGGGAAGGAGGGCCAGCAACTTGGAAACAGTCCGACCGGTCTCAAAAGGTCCACTCCGTTACTGGCTCCTCCATGCCGTGGGACCACCTCTGCCAGCACTTGTCCAGCCATCTTCAGGTTATTTCCTGTAAGATACCAATCACCTACACCTCTCCTTTGACTTCATCATCAGCATCTCCTGTGTCCACTCTTCTCGGGCCCTGGAGACGCTGCCCAGGGTCAGCTGCTGCCTAGAGCTACCCACAGCCCCTGCTCCTGCCCCACTGGCTCCATGTTGTCAATCTCCCATCAGGGCTGAATGCTGCTCCGGCCACCTGTCCCAGTCTCTACAACTGCACCTTCTCCATATTGACTCACAACCAGATGCTGACAAATTCTGACTGGCACAAACCACCTAATTACCCCCATCCCCCCACAGTTACTGTCCTGAAGGAAGGGAGACTTGTCCACAAAGATTCCTGAGTCTTGATGGAGAAACACTTCTGACTTTGGTCCATTATCAATCTTTTGAGTCCGTTTGTGGAAGATGAGTCTTGGCACAGCACAGAGCTTGGCTAGGGGTGTGTCTGCCTCCAGGGGACATTCCCACAGCCTTCGAGGAAGCGTGGGTATCCAAAGAGTAGAGGCTGCGGACAGACTTCAGATTGGCGGCATGCTTGCTGAGCAGGAAGCCATGGGCTTCATCCCCAGGCATGGGGATCCTAGCACTTGGAAGGTAGAGGCAGGAGGATCAGAAATGCAACGTCATCTTTGGTTAGATAGTGAATTCAGAGTCATCCTGGGATACCCGAGACCCTGTTCAAAAACAGATGGTTGAGTGGACTGGAGTGAACAACGTGTGGAGGCACACAACTATAATCTCAGAATCTGAGAGGCTGAGGCAGGAAAATCCCAAATTCCAAGCTGGCCCGGGCTACACAGCAAGACCAACAGAGATGAGGAATCTTGTTGACCATTGTGAGCACCCAGGATAAACTCTCACTGCAAAAGAATTATCCTACCCAAAATGTTACCACTAGACCTGGGTTACATAAAGAGAATGTCTTCAAAAAAATAAAAAATGCCAGTGGTGAGGATGCACACTTTTAATCCCAGAACTTGGAAGGCAAAGCAAAAGGAGCTTTGTGAGGAAAGGGGGTCACCAAGCCCTACCCCTAGCTGAGGAGCCACTGGCAGTTGCTAGCTCCTAGGAGAGGGAGTGAGTTTTCTTTAGGGATGATTTAGCCCGTGGCCCTACACCTATGGGTGTATAGGCAGCACGAAGGAGACTCAGTGGGTTTTTAAATAGGGCACAGGAGGATGGAGAGATGGCTCAGTGGTTAAGAACATTGGCTGTTCTCCCAAAAGACCAAGGTTCAAATCCCAGCACCCACATAGCGGTTCACAACCGTCTGTAATTTCAGTTCAGATCTGACACCCTCACACAGACATACATGAAGGCAGAATACTAATGTAAATAAAGTTTAAAAAAATAAAAAGGGTACATGAAGTTGTAGGGGCCACTGGTGAGGGAGGAGAAGTGGAGGTGTGGGGATAGAGGTGTATTTGATCAAAATTCAGTATATGCAAGTATAAAATCTCAAAAAAAAGGTAGTTGAAGACTTCAAATATATACAAAATTGTCACACAAACTTTCAAAAAGAAGTTTTTAAAGATTTATTTTATATATATATTAGTACACTGTAGCTGTCTTCAGACACACCAGAAGAGTGCATAGGATCCCATTACAGATGGTTGTGAGCCACCATGTAGTTGCTGGGAATTGAACTTGGGACCTCTGGAAGAGCAGCCAGTGCTCTTAATCGCTGAGCCATCTCTCCAGCCCCCCCAGAGTATTTTACTACATATCTGTGTGTACATGTGTATGTGTGTCCACAATGTCCATGTGGAGGTCAGAGGACAACTTATGGAAATTGGTTCTCTCCTCGCCTGGGTCCTGGGGATTAGACTCAGGTTGTCAGCTTGGTGGCAAGCTCCTTTCCCGGTCTGCCATGTCACCAGCCCTCACACAACTTTTAGAGTGTCCCATGGAACGTTCACGTAGTCAAAACCCACTTGGCGGGCCCTGAGAGATGGCTGAGACGTTTAGAAGGTATACTGTTCTTCCAGAGAACTTGAGTTCAGTTCCCAGCACCCAAGTCAGGTGACTCCATCTCCAGAGGACCCACCATCCTCTTTTAGCATCTGTGGGTATCTATTTTCGTGTGCATGCCCTCTTCAGACACCAGTTGAGGGCATCAGATCCCATTACAGATGGTTGTTGGGAACTGAACTCAGGACCTCTGGAAGAGCAGTCAGTGCTCTTAACCACTGAGTCATCTCTCCAGCCTTAAAGTATTTATTAATGTAGCGAAATGCCCTACCCTTTGTTCCTGCTCTATAATGCTATACGATAGCAAACATCCTAGAGTTTGCTTTTTTAGGACAAGATTTTACTATGTAGTTCAGGCCAACCTGGAACTTGCTGTGTTATACACCAGGCTGGCCTTGAACTTGTAGTAATCCTACTGCCTATGCCTCTCCAGGCACATATTGGTTCTTGGAAGCCTGTGTACATTTATTTCAGCTAAATAACCACTAGAAAATTACTAGTGAAGAAGTATCTTCCCAAGGCTCCCTTGAGACCGTGAGTTAAGTGAGCAGCTGCTGCCACCCAGTGGCTGACCGAGAAATGGCTACAGCCTTCAGGGAAAGAACCCATTGGTTCTGCTTCCCTGCCAAGGTCAGAGGGACTCCATGCACCTCGGGGTATGGGATCCATCTGGTGTCTCAGAAGTGTTTCCCCAAGGAAGAACCCTGGGTTGAGCAGGGACCCTGAGTGCTGATCCCCCCACTTGCCACTGTATGTCACCCTGGACAAGGAAGGACACTGGCTTCTCTTGGCTGAGATATGAAAGTAAGGAACGGATAACTCCAGGGTTGTGCGAACATCAAGTGTAGCCACTGGTCAACTTCAAGGCCAGGGTCTCTGAGGCCAAGGGCTCACTTCCTTTCTCAGACTGTGTGTGTGTGTGTGTGGGGGGTGATTTTACCTCTTGTTCAGCTCTCCTTTCCCAGAATGGCTGACTGTGGGTAAGACTCTCCCTGCCCTCAGTTTGAGGACACTGCCAGATTGGTCTATCTCAGTCCTCAGGGATTCTGAGACCTAGACCCCACCAGAGGGCAACCTGGACAAACACTGGCCAAGCCTTTGGCACTTAGTGCTTGTGCTTAGCCACTGTGAACCGGAGCCTGTAGAAAGCTGTCATCTTGAGTCCCCTGCCCAGATGGGGAGATGAGAGGGTGGAGGCAGAGAGGCAGAGGCATTGTAGAATAAATAGAACTTTATTCTTTCTCCAGTAGATCTCAGTGGAAACCCAGCCGGAACAGGTGCACCAGTGGGCTCCAGAGTGAGACCCCACCCAGGCAGGAGGGCAAGGTAGAGCCTGCTCCCCCAGCCCAGAGTGTAGGGGAGGGGACCCCCTGGAGTCCCGTCCTGCGGGGCAAGGAGGGGGCCAAGAGGGGTTGGGGATAGGCTGGGGGAATTGGAGGAACTCAGGCCAGGGGTGTGTGTGTGTGTGTGTGTGTGTATGTGTGTGTGTGTGTTGGAGGGCCCCATGGGGTGCTGGTGGCTATGAGGCTGGGGGCTGGGGTAACTTGGACCCCTTAGCCGGCCCCTTCACAGTGGGGCAGGAACTTGGATGAAGTGAGGTCTGGCAGGCAGTGAGGAGGAACAGCCTACTCATCCCAGGGGCCCTAGCTTCACCCTCACCCTGCTTCTTGGTGGGTAGAGGGCCAAGCTAAAAGCCAGGATCCCCTCTTCCCAGGGGTAGCTGCCCAAGATGCCCACACCCAGTGGCTGGGCAGAGGGAAGAGGGGAAGCTGCTTTCCTGCACAGGGTGGGGAAGGTGGCCTTAGAAAGTTAGTATTTCACAGTATTAGAGAAAACTGAGGAGGAAAGACTGGGAGGTGGGGAGCATCCACTGGGACTTCAAGGGAGAGAGGAGCCCTTCTGAGCCCCGCCCATCCCCAGGACCCACCCCCTTCAGCTCGAGATCCAGCTCCCCCAATACACAGCACAAATTCCTTCAGTATAAATGTGCTTAAAATGAAAATTCTTATTAAAAAAAAACAAAAAACAAAAAAATTAAAATAAAAACAAAACCAGCGAGAATTAATATCTGGGGGTTGGTACGCAGGATATGTACAGGGGGTCTCCCCCACCCTGGGCACCCTCTGTCACCATCCGAAGCAGGGGGAAGTTCCCCGACTGGGGAGTGATGGCTTGAGTTCGGAGGACAGGGAGCCAGGTCCCGGCGTTTGCTGGTGATGAAGACGTGGCGAGGTGGTGAGGGCTCAGGCCTAGGTCCTCATGTGGCTCAACGCCTGGCCCCTGATGCCAGCTCAGGCTGCCAGAGGAGGGCAGTCCATCTTGGGTCCAGGCCTCTGTCCACAGAGTCACTGCCTTCTCCCTCCTGTCCCCCCTGGAAGGTCCCCAGTTCTGTCTGGGAGGACAAGCGGGCCCAGGCCGTTAGGTCACATGGCCAGTAGGAAGGCAGAGAAAGCCAGGGCAGGGGTGAGGGCTGTCCACGTGTTGAGGTGGTCATGGGGATTGAGTGGCTGGGCTGCTTCTGTGGGAGCTGGGACTGAGGCTGGGGCTACAGCTACCCGGAGGAGGGGCCAGGCCACCCCCATCTCGTGTTCCGCCCCCCGACTGTCCGCTTAGAGTGTCCAGGCCCTCAGAGTTCTCCAGCATTTCCTGGATAAGTGGTGGCATGGAGCCAGGAATCTCCATCTTCAATGTAATCACCCGTTCAGCTCCTGTGGGGAAGGAGGGAGGGGTCAGAGACCCAGCCCAGGAGGGAGGGTCACAGGGTGAGGGCATCAGTGCCATCCACATGGGCATCTACCATGCACTGCCCTTGGGGCTCAGTCACTTGACACAGGCCGGCTCTCCTGAGCCCGCAGTGTGGTGACTAGGTGGAGCACTCTGAATTCTGGTTTCTACTTGTCTAGGTTTGGCCCTTATGGTACGTGTCAAGGATTATCCAACAGACCTGTCCAAATAGTATCACCATCCCCAACCCCCTTCACAGGAAACTGAGGCTCAAGAGCTGGCAAACGCCCTTCGTACAGACTACACCCCCACAGCCTATTATACAGGCTTGTCTTAAAAATGCCACAAAAAAGTGACAGCTCTAGAGCCTCGCCCTAGACAGTTGGGGGGACATGCCAGGTTCAGATGAGGAAGACACCATGTAAATACCAAGACATGAGTGCTAGCTTGACCGTGGGGGCAGTAGGTCCCACGCCAGTCCTGGGCTGGCCTCCCAGAGGTAATTCTCAACCTTCCTCATGCTGCAACCCTTTGAGACACTTCCTCGTGTTGTGGTGACCTCCCCCACCCCCACTCCCCCCACCCCGACTCCCCCCACGCCCGCCAACCATAAAGTTATTCTGTTGCTATTTCAAATCTGTAATGGTGCTCCTGTTATGAATGGTCATGTAAATATATCTGACACGAGACTCGTGTCAGAGAGTCACGTGACCCCAGAGGGAGCGTGGGAGAGCGCTGCTCTAGGTGAGGGACATGAGGCTCACCCTTGGCGCTGATGCTCCGGAGGTCTGTGATCTTCATCAGCATCTTGGGGAACATGTGGGGTCGGCTGGGCCTCCGTTTCCGGACGTAGACTTTCAGCGCTTCCAGCAGTGGCTCCTGTAGCATGTCCACCTTGTCTGGCTGCTCCAGGTCCTGTCGGTCTGAGCACAAAACTGTCCCTGAGCGAGAGCCCCAGCTCCACCCCCAGCCAACTCCACCAACCAGGAATACAGCTGCATTCCCAGATCTGGCCACTTGAGGGCGAGTCTGCCCAAGCCCCAGAGGGCAGAAGGCGGCTCCCACACACCTGTCCACAGGATAGGCCGGGAAGGGTCTCTGGGCTGACGGGCAAGAACAGAGGGCTTATACTCGAAGGAAAGAGTGGGGAGTGGGATGTTCAAAGCTCTTCAGAGCAGCTGTGTTTGTGGAGAGGGAAACCCCTGGACCAACATGGGTAGCTGTCCTCATAGAAAGCAGGGAATTCCCAGCAGGTCTCCACTCCCCGCCATCATTTTACTACAACAGGGTGACATGGGCAAAAGAGAACAGTAAGATAATAACTAATGTTAACTAGGTCTTGTTCCTGACCCTCTACAAGAGTGCTGTTGCCTGAGACCCTGGTCTTGTGTGCCCAGAGACCAGAACTGACCCTCTAGGCCTCGGCATGCCTCCCGAGAACCACCTGCGCCTCACCCACCTCCACAGATGAGGCAGATGGCACTGAGCAGTCCAGTTTCAGCATCGTCCATCTCCAGGGGCAGCAGCTGGTTGGCGAAGGCAAACACCAAGTCGGTGAGGGGGCCGAAGCCAGCGTTGTGCATCTGAGTCCGGTTCAGGGTCAGTCCGTCTGAGAAGGTCATTGTGTCTTGCTCAGGCGTGTACCGCGTGCAGATTCGCAGAATCTGGGTGCAGAGGATGTATACGGTGGGTGCAGAGGCTTTAGGACCCCCGCCTCTGGCCCCGCCCCTGGCACACCAGCTCCCAGTATCCCCAGAGGCCTCTCTCCCTGGCAAGCAGCCAGAACGTGGCTGGCTGACAAGAATTTTCTCCAGTGATGGAAAGGTTCTGTCTGCAGCATCCAAGGCAGTAGCCACTGGCCCCATGTGGCTACGAGCATGCGAGCACGCGAGATGTGGCTAATGCAACCGAGGGACTGAACTGTGGCTAATAGTAATTAAATTTATATAGTCGTGCATATCTACCGCTACTGCTCTGGGCAGCAGATCTAGGCCACACTGCCTTCGTATAGAGAAATCAGGAGGGACAGGAGTTTCCAGCCAGCAAGAAACAAGGTGGATCATCTGTTCCTAGGACCTTCCCTTTCAGCCTCAACGGTTTGTGCCCAGTGGTGCCTCCCACACCTGTGCACTGGGGAACAGGCACATGATGTCCTCCCCTTCCCAGCAGCCTCCAGTTCTCCACCTCTTTGAAGAAAAGAGGTGGTGGACTGAACCCTTGGGGGAGATCACAGGGGGAGTCCTCTTAGCATGGAGACAGTTATTACTTCTGGCCTCCCACTCACAACTCAGGCTACCAAAGGCTACATACAGCACCCCAACTCCAGCCCTGTGTCCCAGCGGCAGAACGCTCCACTTCCTGTTCTCGGGAAATGCCACCTTCCCATGATGCAGCTCAGTGGACAGGTGCACAGAGGTGGGGAAGAAAGTAGCCACGTGAGCGGTGGGCATTCAGATTCTGGGAAAGCATCTGCAAAGCGGCTGTCTGGCTGGGAACAGGTCCTACAAGGGCGGGGACCCGGCTGAGGAGCAGGGCAAGCCTCTCACCAGGATATCCAGGCAGGCGGCCTTGAGAAGGGTGATCTGGTCGGCAATGGTGAGGGTGGTGAAGCCAGGAAGCTGCTTGGCGAACTCCACAGTCTTAATGATGCACTTGGTGGACAGTTCACTGAACTTGTCCCAGAGGTCAATGTCCAGAGAGACACGTTGTTCTGAGCTGTTGTTCTGGGGGAGGCAGGGAGAGTCAGGGCTTCGGTGACAGCACCCACTTCAAAGCCTGGCCGCTGCCTGCCCTCCACCCAGCCTACGCTTCCGGACAGTGTGGGAGGAGACAGGGAAAGGGTAGCAAAGGCGTCCCTGGGTGTGCAGCACACCCACCGGCTGGCATACCGTAGTGTACTTGCCCAGCTGGCAGAGGGCCGGGAAGGTCTCCTGGTGCGCTTTGCGCACCTTCTCGATGAGCTCCCCGACCTCCGGCGTCAACGTGTAGCTCTCTGAGCATTCGGGCTTGGGTGCCTCTTTCTTCTTTTTGTTCCGATCATTCCGCACCGCTGTGTTGGGGACATGGGTGGGTTAGAGAGTGACTCTTGCTTCTGGCTTGGGCCCAGCCTATGCTGTCCACCACCCAGATGGACACACACATAGACAGACATATACACAAAACAGTGTGCCACGCTAACCCTCCATGTCTGTCTGACTCATATTCTAAATCCTATTCTAGGCCCCTTGACTGTGGCTGAGGCCACACGTGTGCACACATGCCCGTGGCCAGTGTGTGGTACCCTGTCCTGCATCTACCCCAGGCCACACTCTAAGAACATGTGCCCAGGTTGGCAGCCATGCTCTATGCTTGCCAGGAATCCTTGGTGTCCTGGCTCTCCTGGCAGCAATCTCCCTAGGGGATTCCTAAGACTGGCTCAAAGCAGCTCCCAGGGCAGGCAGGGAATAAGGCTCCCCAACCAGAGAATGGGGGGCCCCTGGCAGAAGAATCTCCTGGCCCATTAGCTTGGGAGCTGACAAATCACTGGGGGGTGCTGAGCCGCGCACACCACTCGGCTTTAAAGAAGCGATGGGGTCGTTACCAGCCGATTATCCCAGACACACAATCACTCACAGGGCCCTCCGTGGTGGCTGCTGACGCGGGAGGAAGGAAGGGTGGGGGTGGGGGTCCAGGGAGGGGACTGTGGGGGGGGTGCTGGCATAATTTGGAAATCACTCATGTCGATTCTGCAAATTCAATAAAGTGCAGGGGAGAGGAGGGAGAGGGAGAGGCAGAGTAGGGGGATAATTTGGGAAGAGAAAATTGCAGCTGTGACAAGACGTTTATCATTCGGAAGCTTTAATTCTATTGAAACGGCAGCTGCTCAGCTCCGGGGCACAGAGCAGCCGGGAGAGGGAAAGGAGGGAAGGAGAGGGGTCCCCACCCTCGTCCTGTCCTTCTGTAGTTCAAAGAAGGAAGGCGGAGCAAGGGGAGAAGGAAGTGACGGCCCTTTTACCAAAAGGTCTCAGTTCTGCACGTCCCAAGTTGTCATAGACTCCGGGGAGGACTGTCACTACTTCCTGAGTGTAAGACTAGCACTCCTAGTCTCTGATGACAGGAGGCAGCAGGATATCCAGCCCCCAATTCCTGGCTGGGGCTGCTGGTGCATTAGTCAGAACCACCTTTCTCTGCACCCCTCCCCACAAAGGGCTGGAGGGGGTCTTGCAGCACCCTCCCCCACCTCATCCCCCAAGGCTCAGGCTCCATGGCAACGGCCACGCAGACAAGGAGGCGTCTGTCAGCGTCATTTATCTCTGACATCATCAATCACTGGTCACCACGGCAACACCCATGATTCAACACAAGAGGGTCTCCCTGTCCAGCCCTCCCTCTGTCCCTCCCTCCGTCAGGGCCTCAGCTGAGCCCAAACTGGAAACCCCGTTTCCTCTGGGATTTGAGAAGCCCAATTCTCTTCCAACTCTGGGTTCCAGGCTTACCCAGACAATGGCTTCAGGGGTCCTATGTCAGCCCCCCATTCATATAAACTAACTTCACACCCTCTGGAGTTCACGCCCCTCCCCTAAGATACAGGAGGGACTGGGATAAACTACCGAGCCACACCCCAAAGCCAAACAAAACCCAGAAGAAAGCTATCCTGGGGCAGGCACCCCATGCACAAGCATGCAAGCATACAACCACCATGCCAATGGGATGTCTCTGTGCATTCTGTGCTTAAACACCAAACGACACATGGACACACAGCCCGCCAGACTCACAGGTCCGTGGCATTATCTACAAAGCATCCTTAGCTTGCCCGCCTGCCACAGCACACATGTTCCCACATGTCTACACAGGCACACACAGCACCCCTGCTTGCCCCACCTTGGGCGGGGCTTGGCCCCTGGCCCTGTGACACTCACACTCCTTGGACATGCCCACTTCGAAGCATTTCTGCAGCCGGCAGTACTGGCAGCGGTTCCGGGTCACCTTGTTGATGACGCAGTTCTTGTCCCGGTGACACGTATACACCATGTTCTTTTGGATACTGCGTCGGAAGAAGCCCTGGGTACAGGAGAGGGAGTCAGGTTATCCACACCCACCGTGGGAGCAGCCTAGCTGCTACCCCCAAGCTTTTGCAATGACCTACATAAGAAAGGCAGAAAAATGGGGGATGGGATGACTCTCCTGCAAGGATGCTCTCTGGGAGAGCCCAGGCCTGTGTCTATCCCACAGGCTGGCCTGGAGTCTTCCCCAACCTACATCCCTGTACCTGATTTCTCTTTCAGAGAAAGATTCAGGGCTAAATAGGACATAGGACACACTAGGCTGGAGATGGGAGAGGAGGTGTCTGGAACTCACAGCCTGGGACTCAGGACACAGCAAAAAAAGACAGCAGGACGAGCTGGGTGTGGTGAAGCATTCCTTTAATCCCAGCACTTGGGAGGCTTGAAGCAAGTGTATCTCTGAGAGTTTGAGTCCAGCCTGGTCTATATAGAGTTCCAAGACAGCCAGAGCTGCACAATAGAGAGACCTTGTCTCAAACAAAACAAAACAAAAAAAAGCAGCAGGAGAAGCTAACAACAGACTGTGCACAGTTTCACACACCCATGAGGCCAAGGAGGGACAGCGTGCAGCCAGTCACTCATCCTTGCAAGCAAGACAACAGGACATTCACCACCTAGACAAATACACTAGACAGTCACAGAAAAGCCAGGCTGTCCAGGGTTCTGCCATGTAAGTTAAGTTAGCATAGAAACAAATCAACTAGGTAGCAACAAGACAGGACAAACCAGACAGGACCAGCACATACACAGTCTTACACTAACTACCCTTGACCTCGATCTTACACCTGGAGATGGCTACTCCAGCCTGAGGTTTCTTCCAGGGCCAAGAGCCCCAAGTACCGAGGGTGCACAGCTTTTAGGCCATTTTCTTTGAAGGAAAAAACCAGAGCAGAGGCCCTGACACCAATCAGGCAGAGAGTAGATGTCCTGGCCAGTGGAGCCAGGAAGGGTTAGCCACATGCGTGCCCAGAGACCAGCATGAGTGAGATGGCAGGAAACCCCACAGCCTCTGGGGAGTCCACAGCCTGGACACCTGAAGGGAGGCCAAGGCAGGGTGTCTGCTACTAGCTGTCTCTTGCAAGGACACCATGGAAAGCTTCAGGCAAGGCCACTGGGGGCAGGCCTCCTGGGTCCCCAGCCAAGAGCCAGGCAGCAAGCAGCCAGCTCACCATGGCAACCTGAGAAACAGTGGCAGGGCCAGTGTATCTATCCCCTGCCAGCCAGATAGAGACAGGAGAGCATGGCAGGAGGGAACTTCTGGTCACAGGGAGCGCTGCTCATTTATGGAGGAGGCCTTAATGCAGGCGTCCTCCTCCACAGTTGCTGAAGAAGCAAAAAAGCAGGGCAGCTATGGTAACAGCCCTGCCAACTGCATACTGAGGACACCATAGTGGGGGCATCCATTTATCTGACTGAGTCTGTCCTCCACGACTCCCTCCACTCACCTTACAGCCCTCACAGGCGCTGACCCCATAGTGGTAGCCGGATGACTTGTCTTGACAAACAAAGCAAGGCTTGTAGATGCGGGGCAGGGGTGGTGGCGAGGGAGGGCTGGGCACTATCTCTTCTGAACTGCTGCTCTGAGTCTCGATCGCTAGGAGAGAAGGGGGAGACTTAAGAGACCCAGGTACCTACCCCTCCGCACCCTGTCCACCTTGCCTGAGGTAATCCTGGCCTCAACACCCAGGGCAGGATTCAAAGCCTCGATAGAGGTGGTCTCTGTAAACTCGGTTCTTCCCCAGACAGGCTGACAGTTAAATATTCAGGCCCCAGCTTCAATTCCAGATCTGTGTGTGAGCATGCACACACACACACACACAGAGAGAGAGAGAGAGAGAGAGAG
>NW_021620860.1:812488-866158 GCF_004785775.1 Grammomys surdaster
GGGGGGGGGGCTGAGCTTTTATTTCAAAACCTTAATACAAACAGCACCCAGGGCTCCCCAAAGTTCAGGAGGAGTTAAGGCTTAATGAAGACGGAGGGAAGGGGCACAGACTGGAAGCAGGACTGCCGAGGTCAACAGGATATTCAGGCTGGCCACTCCCTGGCCCCTTTGGCTTTGCTTCCTTTCCACCTCCCCCACCCCCTCTGACAGCAGCCACGGCCCCTCCCCCACCCAAACAATCCCCTGGCCAAGGTGGGGTCGGAGGCAGCACACAAAAATCAGAGAGGATTGGGCAAAGCAGGAAGGCACTCCCTGAGATGACAGGGGGACCTCCTGAAGACAGTGAGAGAGTCCCCAGGGCTCCTAGAAGCCCATCACTTCAGATGCCACATCTATAGGGAGATACTGTGACAAAGGGGGTCTGTTTCTATCAATGGTCTGTCTGTCTGGCCTAAATACTACGTCCGGGTTACCCCCCTCTGCTCCTGTTATTCAGCTCCAAGAGGGCAGCCAAGAGGGGTGACCCAGCCAGTGGGGGTAGTCCCCCCCTTTCCCTCCCAAGCAAAACCTCTGTGCCTGGCTCTAGGCCCATCACCCCAGACAGAACATGGCTATTTGGGTGAGAGTTGTCTGGCCCAGGGCCTGGGCAGCTAAGGATACAGTGTAACCGATGATGGCCTTAGAGCAAAGACTAGCTCAGATCCCCAGAGGGCTCTCCCGCATCCTCCTTTGCCACATCTATTTGTAGAGAGCCAGGGAGGGATGGGTGAGCATCCTCTGCTCTGAGTCCCGCCCCATCCAGACCCAGGAGTGCTTGGATATACACAGTTCCTTTGCTCAAGCATCCAACAGCATGTGTTATGTCAGGCTGTGAATGACTCCTGTGGCTGCAAAGCCCGGGCAGAGAGGTTAGGACACTTGGGGACACGGGAGCCTGGCAGCATACTACTACCCTCCTACCTGCAAACACACCAGGGAACTCCGCCAATGGCCTTGGCAGGACTTTCCTGGCTCCTACTTGGGCCTGGACATCAGCCGGGCCATCCAGCATTGCTCTAACTCATGTTCCCTTCTCTAACCAGAGGGAAAGGACTTATCCATGCCTACAACCCCCAGAGGGGTCCAGAGGACTGACCTGCTGCAATCTGCTGCTCATGCCTACATAGAACTGCCCTGCCCTGGTTTTTTCACCGCACTTCCTTCTCAGGAGGCCCGACAAGCAAATCAAACAGGCTGGAGGCCTGACAACAGCTGCTGGGGGGCGGGGTTGGGGGGCCTGGGTGAGGCCAGGAGGCAAAGGGGTGAAGTGACAAAGGAGCCCTTTGTTGTGCTAACTTTTTCCAAGACGTAAAAGCAGTAACAATAGACAATCCAGACTTAGGGGGGCGGCAAGGACAAGGGGGGGTACACTGGCCTCCAATCCTGGTCTGCATTCCAACAAGCACAGGAAGAAGGCATGGACCTCCTCTCTTCCCTCCTCCTAACCCACCCTCTGCCCTGGATCTGCCACCCCCCCAATCCCGACCTCCAATCTGAGCCAAAGTGGAGGGGAAGGAGGACAGAGGGGGATCTGGGGTGTAGGACCGAGGGGAAGAGGGGTGCATGACAGAGAGAGACAGGAGAACGGGGATGAAGAGCAAAAGGTCAAGGACAGATCAGAGGGGCAAAGGCTCAGAGAAACGTGGAGTTAAAGCCAAGTCCAGAGAGTTGTTTAAAGAGATGAGCTATGTGCTTTAAAAATTGTTTTTGGCAAGATGGCGGAACGACCCTAGGAGGGGTGGGAGCTGGGTGAGGCCTCTTTTCAAACCATCCCCAGCAGCTGGCTGGAGGGTTACCCCTGAGGCTGTAGATCCGTCTGTACCCTACCCTCAATATATCCCCAACTGTCACCCCGGGAACTCAACCTCTGAGGGTTCCAGCTCTAGGTTTTGAACTTGAATCCTAAGGTCCAGCCCCTGACCTCTTCAGCCCTGTAGCCAGCAGCCCAGGGAAGCCAGCGTCAGCACCAAGCCAGAAGTGTGGGTCTTCTCAGTCCTTGTTGAGTTAGGACACAGGAACAGTGTAGCACAAGCAGGTGTGGGGAGGGACTATCCTGAGCTGGCCCCACCCTGCCGGCCACCCTCCCTGGAGGCCCCAGCCCACAAATCTCTCCACTTCCTGCAGAAAGGCTGGGCTGGAGAAGGACCAGACCTCAGCTCAAAGTTTCAGTGCGCAGCCAAGGGCTGGAACCAGCCCAGGAAGCCCGGCGTCCCCTCTCGCCACCGCTGCCAGGGTGCCCCTCCCCCACTCCCCTCCTGGGCGGGCGCACACGGCGCGGGTCCCCACGCCCCAGAGCCGTTCGCAGGCTCGCGCAAGGGGCCAGTTTCCTGGAGGAGATCAGCAGGAAATCAGCTGGGCCCCTGGCCAGGGCTCCCCTCCCAATCCAGCTGGCGCCCTCTTTGCAGCTCCCTTCACAGCCTCTAGAGACGGAAGGGGAGGGGGCGTGGAACCCTCTCTACTGCCCTTCCTCCACACGGGGAGATGGTGAGGATGGCTCTGGGTGCAGTATAGCCAGCAAGCTAAATGCAAGACCCAAACCTAGCGGTCAGTGGGTGATAAGCATCTCTCCCTTCCCCCCCCCACTACGGGCATCCACGTGCTTCACATTCTTGGATGTCTGGGAGCAGGCGGAGGCGTGAGCTGCGTAGACTGGTGGGGGACAGATGGGGAGCCACATCCTGTGCACCCCTTGTCCTCTAGTGCACTGAAATGGGGGCTGTGGGAGGGAAGCAAAGTCTCCAGGGCTTTGCAATACCCAGCAGGTCTCCACCCACAGCCAACCTGCTATCTTCCAGCAGTTGGCGGAGGCCAGGGGGTAGTATTCTCCAAGACAACTAGAGGTGACTCCAGGCACCAGAGAGTCTCCACACACCAAAAGGCTCTTCTTCAAGGTGGTAACACAGGCTGTCCCAGCAGAGGTCCAGTAGCCACCCTGACTTCAGATTCTTACTGAGGGCCCCAGGGCAACTTAGCCTCCACAAGGGGTGAAGGCTGGTGAACACAGCTCTAATCAGGCTCTCCCACGACAGGTTCTGTGTGCAGACAGGTCGCCACTTCCCCAAGTCCAAGCGGTCGGAGGAGGGAGGGGTCGGAGGAAGGAGGGAGTGGGGAGCCTCCTGCGTGAGCTGTCTCCCCCCCACACACACACACACCTTCTCTGCAAGCCTCCTCCCTTCAAGTTCTGGACCAAGAGCTCGGCTGTCCTAGAGGGCTTGGCGAAGAGATAGGAGCTGGACCCCACGGGGCTTAAATCCCAGCTTCCCCCAGTGCAGAGAAGGGTGCCTGAAGGCTCAAGCCAGTTATTCCCCCTAGGGGTGGTTCCTTCCTACCGTGCTGGGATAATGGGAAGGGTCAGGGAACCACTACACACCTCCGGCTTTTTTCCAAAGCCAATGATCACCCACCCCTCCTAGTCTGAAACCTCACAGCTGATTCTGCCTCGGAGGCAAAGGTCAGGGGGCAGGACAATAGGAAAGGCCAGATAGAGGTGTCTCTGGAAGGGCAGGGGTCGGCAGTCACTCACCCCAGGTCTCAAGATGCACGAAGGTTTGTGCGTGGGCAGATTCTTTCTATCCAGCTATGCTATGCTAGTGGCTCTCAACCTTCCTAATGCTGTGACCCTTTAATATGGTTCCTCATGCTGCGGTGACCCCCATCATAAAATTATTTTCATGGCTACCTCATAATTGTAACTGCTACCATTACGAATCATGATGTATAAATACCTGATGTGCAAATGATCTGATGTGTGACCCCTGTGAAAGGGTCGGGAGACAACCCTCAAGGGTCGAGACTCACAGGTTGAGAACCATAAGAGATTCAATCTTAGGTGGCAGCAGGTATGGGAAGGTGGGGGACCCTCCTGGGAAGAACTGCTCCCACAACAGAGTGGGAGATGAAACCTGAGCCACCTAACAATAATACTCTGACATCGAAATCACACTAATACACACTGCCTCACAGCTGGGCATAAACATGCCCAGGTGTGCACACTGGGGCATGCGCACAGAACCTGTGTATTAGTAGAACCCTCCGAGCATAGCCTGAACCTGCTAGAGCCAGGCTGGAGGACTCAGCTGCCAGGACATCAGGGTTCACATCAGTTCTCCCATACAAGGTATGGCCCTATTTCCCTAGAACAGGGTAACAAAAAGACCCACTAGCAGTGTAGATGCTGATTGCCAAAGGACTCCCCCCAGGCCTTAAAAACCAAACACCCCCTAGAGAACAGCAACTAAAAGAGTCTTTAAATCAGCTTCTCCCATGTTCCCAGCATCAAAGCCTCCAGGATGTCAGCCAGGTGGCTAGGGCCAGACCTTTCCTCAAAATGGTCTAGGTGCCTCTGAAAGTATAAGGGGGTGACCAGGAAGGCAACTGTCTGGTGAAGTCCCTTTCTGCCACACCCCATTACCAACACCAAAGACAGAGACCAGTCCGTAGACCCCTACCGTCAAGAGCAGGAGCTGGGGCAGTAGCTACCACACAGGAAAAACCTCACCCTAGGTTTTTTGGCAGGGGTGGGATCTAGGGAAGTGGTCCCTCCTCTTCAGGACAGACAAGCCCACAGCCAGGATATTTACCCCACCCTCCAGCAGGCTGTGGATCCTGACCAAGGTGTAAATGAAGCGCCAGAGGCTGAGATTTCACGTCTCCTGGAGAAGGAACGCTCAAAGTTCCTGAGCCTTAACATGGTAGTGCGCCAGGGTCACTGGGTGGAAGGCAACTGTCCAGCTAGGACATTTGAGTTACAGAGAGACAGACGGAGAGAAAGTGAGGTGTAGAGAGCTACCCCTATCCCAGCTCCTAAGGCAGCACAGCGGAGGCCGGTACGTACAGTGGTTTGAGCCATTCCAAAGCGGAGTCCGGAGTGGGGTGGAGTAGGGACCCGGGGCAGGGAGTCCCTTCTCCTGGAGCAAACAGGCCCGGTTCTGGTTATAAAAGTCCACCACTAAGAAAGGATTAGGGGCGGGGGCAAGCCCCCCGACTTCCACACTCTCGTACATCTTGCCCCTCGAAGGCCGGAGATCCAGGAGGGGAAGTCCTGCACCGGGCTCTCGTCACTCAGCCGGAGGCGCCATCCGTGCAAATCGGCTGCGGGGGCAAAGGGACAAGTCCCTTCGCCCCGACGGGCAGCCCCTCAGCGGGGCGCCCAGCCAAGAATTGCCCGCGCCTAAGTCCGCAGGTCACTCCGCGGGTCCCAGGTGAAAAGCGGGAAGTTGTGCAGGTTGGAGGAGGAGGTCCCTCGGCGCTCGCTCGCAGGGAACGCCCGGTGGCCCAAGAACTCGAGGCTCCGGTGTCCCAGGCAGAGTCCAGCGGCTCCCCAAGTCCGCTGGTCCGGGGCGGGATCAGGGCGGAGACGGGGGTCACCGAGTACTTCCTTTTGCCGGCCGGGGCTCCCGGGCTTCTCCGTGGCTTAGATTCCGGGTGCGGGTGGGGGAACCCCCGTACGGCCCCGCCTCCGCCTGGCCCGCCGGCGGGCTGCTTGCTTGCTCTCCGGTGTGCGCGCCCCCCCCCCCCCCAGCCTGCGCGCCCCCCTCTCTGGGATCCCAGCCCCTAGCCTCCGCCCCGCCCCGGCCAGGCGCCGCCCCTAGCTTAACCCTTTCCCTGCGGGTCCTACTGCAGCAGGAAAGATGCAGGGAAGCAAGGGCCAGAAGGCTGCATGTGGACCACCAGTGGGGCAGCCTCAGAGAGAGAGCAGAGGCGGGAAATATGCTGTGCATAGAACCAGACTGGGTACGGAGAGCAGGGTGCACCAGGAGGCTGGACCGAAGAGTAGAGGGCATCCTCCCCATCCCAGTTCCGGCTCCCAGCCTCCCTAGTGCTTCTGGACAATCCCCTGCTGGGCGATACAGGAGGTGGGGTGGTCCCAGTGTCCTCCCCCAGCCCCGGCTTCATTTGCCTAATGCAATTCGGCTGAACTCTTGCTGAACTCGCCCGGCGGCACCTCACCTCCGGGTGACCCACCCACCGCTGCCCGTGACATCACCAGCTCGCCAACCCGCCCTCGGGGCTCGCCCACTGGCCCCCTTCTCGGTCCTGTCCAGTCCTAAACTCCGAACATGCAGGTAGTAGGCATAGGGCCCAGATGCAGGTGGCCCAGCGCTAGAACCACGAATGCGGCGTGCTGAGTGTCCTGGGTGTGACATTGTGGAGCTTGGGCGCTGTGTCGGAATGAGACATCCAGCTTGTGTCACTGTCTGTGACATCATGTGAGACTCCGGCTGCCGGCTCACCCGCCGGAATAGACGCGGCAGAACTGAGCTGTTAGCACAAACACAAGCGGGGAGCTCTCCTCCCACACTCTGCGTGCTTCCGGCGGGCAAAGCTCCGCCCAGGGTGTCTCCCAGCCCGGGAACCGGGATGGGCCAACCCAGGACAGATAAAAGGAGACTTCCAGCTGAACCACTTCCTCCCTAGGATGACTGTTTCAGTGGAAGAAAGGCTTGGGTTAGGTAGGTCCCTAGAAGGAGGAGATACCCAGGGAAGCCCAGGGTATCCTATTCTCTATCCTCTTAAAAGCCTGATCTACATGTTAACCTTGTAGAAGCCAGCTTTTGTCCATATGTGAAGTCCAGAGGTCCACATGCTTGCAGTTTGAGCTATCTCCCTGCCTAAAGTCAACTTCTTTACGGTATGAGGTCATTACATTCGCAAAGCAAGGCCAAGAACCTTTACAAACAGGCCTAGAGAAGACAAGGCTATTATCCTAGCTATTTGGGAGACAGAGGCAAATGGGTCACAGATCCAAAGCCAGTCTGGGCTACAGAGTGAATCAACATTCTGGGCAACACGGTGAAATGGTGTCTCAAATTTGTAAAAAAGTTTAAAAAAAATAAGTAAAAGAGTTTCGAGGGGGTGCTGGGGATGTTTCCAAGCTAGTAACATGCAGCACACATGCCTGTGATCTCAGCAAGGTGGAGGCAGGCAGTGGTGGTGCCCTCCTATAATCCCAGCACTTGGGAGGCAGAGACAGGTGGATCTCTGAGTTCGAGATCAGCCTGGTCTACAAAGAAAGTTCCAGTATAGACAGGGATACACAGAGAAATCCTGTCTGTAAAAAACAAGAAGGGGGGTGGGGGGCTGGAGAGATAGCTCAGTGGTTAAGAGCACTGGCTGCTCTGCCAGAGGTCCTGAGTTCAATTCCCAGCAACCACATGGTGGTTCACAACCATCTGTAATGGGATACGATGCCCTCTTCTGGTATGACTGAAGAGAGCAGCAGTGTATACACATACATACATACATACATACATACATACATACATACATACGTAAAATGAATACATAAATATTTAAAAAAAAAAAAAAGAGAGGGAACTCTCAGCTACCAAAAGCTCATGTTCCTACCAAACCAGGTAACTCAAGATAAATTTTATTTTCTGACTGCCTTCCATGCGGCCGTCCTGGTGAGCCTGCCCTTAGAAGACTTTATGAAATGACAGAAAATAGGCAAATAAATCCATCTTCACAAATATGTGTTTATATATACACACTGCAAACTGACAAGTGGTATTATGACACAAACAGTGTGCTCTTAGGGAAAATTAAGTTCAAGGGTCAGTGGCTAAGGACCACTGACAGGCAGGGACCCAAAGAAAGCTGAAGTTCAGAGTAAAACTGGAGGGCCAGTGAGCGGTGACTGTTGTGCAGAGGCCCTACAGCCGCAGATGATGTGTTCATTCTGACTGGAAGAAGATCAGAAAGGATGAATAGTAAAACTCCCAAGGAGGCTGGGCAGTAGTGACGCACACCTTTGATCCAAGCACTAGGTAGGCAGCTTTCTGTGAATTTGAGGCCAGCCTGGTCTACAGAGTGAATTCTGGGACAGCCAGGGCTACAGGAAGAAACAAACAAACAAACAAACAAAAAAGAAAACAGAAAAGAAAAATCCATAGGAGAAGATAGAAAGCCAGGCTGGAGGACAGGCTAAAGCCAGCCCAGACCAGATGGGATTGTAGGCTTGAAGCCATAGGAAGGTTAAGCTAGATTCCATTATCGTACGAGAAGACTTTTCCAGGTTATGAAGAATGAGTTAACAGGACGGCAAGAATGTCCAGTTAGAGGCCAGACATGGTGGTGCACGCCTTTAGTCCCAGCACTCAGGAGGCAGAGGCAGATGGATGTGTAAGTTCGAGGCCAGCCTGGTCTACAAAGTAAGTTCCAGGACAGCCAGGACTACCTACACACAAACGCGCACACGCACACACATGCACACACAAAACCTTTCTTAAAAAGCAAAAAGGAAGCCGGGCAGTGGTGGCGCACACCTTTAATCCCAGCACTTGGGAGGCAGAGGCAGGTGGATTTCTGAGTTCTAGGTCAGCCTGGTCTACAGAGTGAGTTTCAGGACAGCCAGGGCTACACAGAGAAACCGTGTCTCAAAAAAAAAGCAAAAAAAAAAAGCAAAAAAGAAAAGACTATCCAGTTGTAAAGTTGTAAGTCTCTATGGGAATCCAAGCAGCAGACAAGGTTGGCTTAACCTAAGCCTCGATAACAGAGGGGAAGATGGACTCACAGACATTTTAAAATCACATCTCATTTACTGTGTGCTATGTATGTATGTATGCATGCATGTATGTATGCTATGGCATGTGGGTGGATGCCAGAGGACAATTTTCAAAGGGTATAGTGATATACCATTTAATCCCAGCACATAGGAGGTAGACGCTGATGGAAAATTCCAGGACAGCCAAGGATATATGGTGGGACCCAAATAGAGGTGTAAGAGTGTGTGTGTGTGTGTGTAAGGAGAAGCTTGAAAGAAGGACAGCAGTTAAGGTTAATGGCTGCTCTTCCAGAAGACCCTGGTTCGATTCCCAGCACCCACATGGTGGTTCAGAACCATTCCTAACTCCAGTTCTAGGCGATCCAACAACCTCCTCTGTCCTCTGCAGGCACCAGGCACACACACAGTGGACACACATGCATGAACACGACATACCCACACATATAAAGTTAAATCTTTTTAAGAGAGAATAAAAAAAAGAGAGAGCGCAAGACCTTTCAGGAACTTGGCTTTCTTTCACTGTTGGGTCCCCAGGATCAAACTTTGATTATCAAGATTGATGGCCTTTACCCACTCAGCCATCTCCCTGGCCCTTACATAACTGTGAAAAGTGGAGTCAATGGCAGAGAGTTGGAGAGAGGGCAGGTAGTGTCTGGCACATAGCTCTTGGCTTCCTGAGGCAGCAGGACAGAAGCTGTTGGACTCCCAAGAGAGGGCAGAGGCTTGCAAATGGAATGCTGGGGTACAAGGCAGATGTAAGGTCTTGGCATGGATGCCCTTCATATGTTTTTTGCTCAATGATTCAGTTCTTGGCACCAGTGACGTAGTAGACCCCGTGTTCACAGATTCAAGATGCTAAGGGACCTGGGACTCTTATCCCTCATGGTCAGGCAAAGATCTCCCAATATCAAACATTCAATATAGAAATCAGGGAGAAGTAACTCCATGGTAGAGAGGTAAGAGTTGTAAAACTGGGGGGTGGAGGGAGGGAGGGAGCCCGGGAGGGAGGGAGGGAGGGAGGGGACTGTGAGGAGGATGGGAACCTCTGAGAAGGATTCTGGGAAGTCTTCATTCAAGATCTCTGACTTTAAAAAGAAAGAAAAAGGTCCCTTGAAGGATAAACAGGATTTCCGAAGCTAGACAGAAAAGCCAGGGTGAGATGTCTGCTCTGGCAGCCATGAGGTCGAGAAGCAGGTCAAGGAGGAACACGGTGTCCTGGGGGCCGTGACAGAAGGGAGAGAGAACTAGAAGGCTCTGGTCTGCAGCAGGGGCCAGGATACTGAGTGGCAGTTGCTAGCAGACTGTGGCCTCATCCTGCTCAGTCACACCTCCCATCCCCAGGTCCCCCCAGGGTTTTATGCTTAGCAAGCCCTTAGCAGGTGTGGGCTGAATCCTGGCTGCCACCACCACCACCTCCAGTCTGTGCCAAGCAGGGCTCCCTCCTCTGCCCTAGGGACAGAGGGACAACATTAGGCTGGGTGCCAGACAGACACTAGGGCCTGATACAGGGTGGCCATCTCCAAGACAACACGCAGCTCCATCCCCCAGCCCCCCCACCCCGCCCCACTCTTCAAGGTACTTGAAGCTACTGCAGGCCACAACCAGCAAGCGGGTCACTGCGGCCTCACAGCAAGCCGCCTACCAGAGACAGACCAGAAGGGCAGAAAGATTCCTAGAAAAGTTGAATGACCTGCCCAAGGTTGCACAGGTGGAGCGACTTGAAAGAATTCTGGCCCTGGAGCAAGTAGGGAAGCGGGTACCAGACTTCAAGCTGGATGGCATGGCATTTTCAGCAACTTGGGGTCCAGCTGGGCAGGGGACAGCCTGGATTACTAATGCTACCAGGGCAAGGGGACCTCCAGTGTATCCTGCCTACAGAGGGGTAGGAAGACACTGTCCCAATATTATTTGGAGGTTAGCATTTCCTCTTTTTACTGATGCCACACTACACTACACACACACACACACACACACACAACACTCTCAACACATATACAAAGGCTGCACTGGCACAGCCCCATGGCACACATCCCTTGGCGAGAGTTTGGCGAGAGGTGGATACAATGCCTGAGGCCCTGACCGGCCTAAGAGGAAAACAGGCTTCCTTCCCTGTGTCCCCTCCCCCAATCTGTTCTGTAATCCTACCCTGAGAGCCGGTACATTCATCTCTCCTGGAAGATAGAGAAATAGTGAGGGGTTCTATTTTCAATGAAAACCCCCTATGAAAGTCTTTTGGATGACTCTGCATTTTGGACCCCAAGAAAGGCAGGGCTATGCAGTACCCCTCCTCAAGGTTGTCCTCCTTCCTATTGTGCCGGGTGTGTGTGTGTGTGTGTGTGCGTGTGTGTGTGTGTGTGTGTGTGTGTGTGTAAACAAGCAAGGGAGAATGTTCAAGTCTGTAAACCCCAGGAAGTAGCAGAGCAAGGGATGAAGAGACAGGCACACCCCCTCCTCCTTAGTCTGGGCCTCCTTCCCAGGTTTCCCTAGGCCTGTCTCCGCCCCCCTCCCCAGACAGGGAGGGGAGGGGACCACATCCCCGTATCTAGACAAGTACCCAGCCAACATGTAGAAGGAAATCTGTTGCCACCCTTTTAGGTTCCTGTCCTAACTCCTCTATTGATTGCTTCCAACTTCCCTGCCCCCCACTTCAGAAACTGCAACAAAATATGAATAACAGCTATGGCTTTTACACTCTGTTCCTTCAGAGTCTGTCAGGGACGGGAGGAGGCGGTGTCGGCGTCCTGCAAGCTCACAGGCTACAAGAGGGCAGAGCAGGGTTGGGTGGGGGTGCGAACAGATTGTGTTCACGGCTTCTAGGACAGGATGGAAACCTTCCCTGGGCCTCTTATCTTTACAGTCTCAAAATCCAACACCGACAAGGCGACAGGGGTGAGGGGTGGCTTTTCCTGCGCCCCCTACTGGGGGAAGTCAGAGCCAGAGTCTCCAGCAACCAGGATAAGATTAAACAATGGTGATAAGGCCCCCATAATCTCCGTCGGCCCCAAAATGTTCTAAAGCTGCCTATCTGGATGGCAGGCAGCAGGCCTGCTTTACCCCTCCCAGGATGGTTCTGCTGTCCTTTGGCTACTCTTCCTCTGGCCTCTCTCCTCTGTATGAGAGTACAAGGTGACTCTACTCAAACAGTCAGATGAAGGGTTTGTTTGTTTGTTTGTTTGTTTGTTTTAAGGCGCAGATAATGTCCTGACTCACAGTAGGTACTCAGTAGCCTCCCATTCTACTGGGTCACGTGCCAGGCACACACCAAGTGTCCTCTGGGATGAGCTCCCCTAACTTGGCCCTCTTAGGTATCTGGTAATGTCCCCGTGTTACAGACCAGGAAACAATGCCAAGACATCAACACACAACTGACACCGGTATCTACATTTTTAACCTTGAAGCCCAAGGAATTCCAAGGGTGCGTAAGCCAACAAGGTTCATCCCTTGGCCCTCAGGCCAGGAAACACAAGAACATTGGAGACAGTGATCTCCTTTTCCCCAATGCACTGTGAAAGCCAATCCTCTGAAGCCCTTACACCAGGCCACCTCTGCCCTAAATCAGGCCTGCCCCCACCCCAGCCCTAAGCCAGGGCCCCAACATATGAGCTGACACTCCTCTCCCCAGCTCTCGATTCGATTCTCTGCAAACACACTGGTTTCACCCAGTATACACAAGCCATTAACCCCCCTTCTCAGCATACTCAGCCCTGACCCCCTCCTCCCAAAGAACACACAACCCTGACCCTCCTCACGCTGCATAGAGAGGCCCAAACCTCCACAGTAAACAGGCTTCAGGGGCCAAGCACCAAAGGGACAGGAGTCTTGTGCTATCTCTGGAGCCTCCACCCTGGTTCCCTAGGAGACTCCCAATAGGACAATACCTAGCTCTCCCCACAGTGACCTGGAGAGGCCTTGGTCCTCACACAGGTCCCCCACTCTCTGAAGAGTACATACAACACACCTAAGGTGCAACCTTGCAAGACGCCCAGGAAGGGGCGGCCATCTCCACAGCTATGTCATGTGGGAGCTTGGAAGGTTAGCAGGGCCCAGCATCACTGCTGCAAGCTGAGGTGGAGGAGAAGCCCCTGCTTCTCATCTCCAGGAACTACCTGACCCGTCCTAGTCTCAAGGACTGGGGAGACTAAAGCTGTAAAACTTTCAGCTGTTTCCAGGTACCAGGAGCACTGTAGGAGGGGGTAGTCTCAGACCCAAGGCCTCTAGTCCCTGGTCCTAAGGTGCTCAGAGGCTGGGGAGTAGGAAGAGACTGTTGTTGTTTACTAGGAGAGGGGGAGGGGTGGGAAACCCACAGGCACACAAGGGGTGGGGGCAGGAAGAGGGCATTGCCTAACCTGGGTGGAGAAAGCCAAAGAAGGCTGCCATTTGCCCGAAATATGGGCACCCCACCCTAGGAGTAGGTTACTAGGGTGGGGGCTCACCCCACCCACCTCTAAGAAAGAGGAAGGAGCTTGCAACACTCAGGGGGAGGGCAGAGAATTTTCTCTCACAGGGGTCAGATCCTAAATCCCCCTGCAGCTTTCCAGTGAGTCAGGTTCATCTGTCCAGCCCCCTGTGACATCACCTGGGCAAGGACAAGTGGCTCTTGTAAGCACCAGCTTGTGGGACTCCCTAAGCCCTTTCCTCCTCTCTTTTCCTTCCTCTTTGGTTTGTTTTTGTTTTGTTCTGTTTTTCAAAACAGGGTTTCTACATGTAGCCCTGGCTGTCCTGGAACTCACTCTGTAGACCAGGCTGGCCTTGAACTCAGAGCTCTGCCTGCCTCTGCCTCCTGGGTGAAAGGCCCCTTGCTTTCCCTTCTGCCTTAAAGATTCCACCCTGAAAGTACAATTCTTCCAGCTCCTGGGATAGCTGACAATGCGAGCTCTCGCTCCCTCCCTTCAAATGCAGGGCGCATTTTTACATAGGTGTACTCGCCCAATCCCCAGCAACTCTGAGCCCCAGAGGTTGGTCTTCTCATTAGCACCGACTAAAAAATTGGAACACAGTTGGGATTCTCAGACTCTCCCGAGTAAGGTGGGGAGAAGAAAAGGCAGAAATAAAAGCTGGGGGCTTAGGGAAACTGAGGGGGAAGCTGAGGTAGCACTTGTCTACTCCCTAGCCCTACAGCATAAAGGACTGAAACCCTAAAGGCACACGCGGGGCGCATAGACTACCTGCTCCTGAAGGCTAGTGGGGCCTGGAAGGGAGGGGGCTGCAACATAGCCAAAGGCAGCGATCCAGGAAGCAATGGTGGCTGTAGGCAGACAGCCAGTTGTGGGCAGTGAGGCGCCCAGCCAGAGCCTGCCCCAGGGACAAAGAGACTCCCTGGCTCCGGGGAGAGAGTGCTGCCCCCACACCAAGAAGGGGGCACTGACCCAGCCCAGCCGGGCACACAGGGCAGTGGTGCCAGGCAGCTTGCCAACGGCTGTGGGAGGGGCAGTGGGTGCCAGGCAGGGTGCTCTGTCCCTGCCAACCAGGAGAGGTGGGACACATTTCCCAGGTCAGCAGCTGACCAGCTGGCTAGCCAGCCAGCCAGCCATGGCTGGCTCTGCTGCTTCCCCTCCCTCCAGCCCCAGGCCAGGCCCAGATCCCTCCTCCAAGGCTCTGGCCTGGAGCCCAGCTGGGCCCTGGGGGCCAGAGTTACTGTAAGCGGCCTGGCAGGCCCCAAGCCTGGACTTTGCCAGCTGGCCATAGCCACCGCCACCTCCCACTACCTGGCTTGGCCAGCTAGGGAAGGGCACTGAGACCCCCGCCCAGCCAACGAGTGACCCTCATAGCCGAGGGCAGAGGCAGAAAACACCAGCCCTGCCAAGCCTGTGCATGTGTCCAAGGCCAGAGTCCAGGCAGAAGCCCCCATGGAGTCCCTCCCTGTCCTTCTGGGGTGGGGGAGTTGGCAGGGAGAGAGCAAGGGCTCCAGCTGTGCTGAGCTGCCCTGGACTGTCTCTTGAAGCCCTTTTCCTCAGAGTACTGGCGGCGGGGGTGGGGGGGGTGGAGGGGGGTTCATTCTCACTGTGTAGGGCTGTCATTTCCACCAAACGTTGAGAGGTTTGTTTATCCACCTCAGCCTCTGCATCCATTCCTCCTCAGAGCTATTTATAAGGCACTCAATAGCATAGCACCAGGGACACAGAGACAAAGGGGTACAACAACACAGGGAAGAGACAAAATGGTTTCACCTCTCCTCTACCCCCAGTATCAAACCACCATTGATTGGCTTACAAACCACCTTTAAGCCACACCAAACCCCCACCACTCAATGGTCATCCTGGTCTAGAAAAGACCTTGCCACTCATCATGTCTCCAGCAGAACAGATGTGTCCAGGAACCCAAGTCCAGAGCCTCCGTCCCCGTTCCCCCCCCAGCTCCCCACACAGACACTTACTGGCTGGAGATGGTGTGCTGTAACCACTGACTGGAAGCTGGTGCTGGAGGCTGGTGAGAGCGCCTGGTGGGGAGAGGCCACCCAGCATAGGGGGGAAGAAGAAGGCGTAGGGGGGTACTGGGTACCCATTGAGGTGCCCGCCCCCAGGTGTCGGGCAGGAACTGCTATTGCTGGCCATGCCAAACGGCCGCAGTCAAAAGAGCAGGCAAACAGTCTGGCAGGCAGCTGTGATGAGCTTCACACAGTCTCTCTTCCTCGGGGCATGGGGCCTGGGCCCAGAGGGGGTTTGGGTGGTCAGCCCACCCCCACCCCCTTCTGTCCCTGGAGCTGCAAGTCCCAAGTTAGTCAACTTCAGCCTTCTGGATCCCCCTCCCTAGCCGGTGGGGGGGCCAGGTGGATTGGGGAATGTCCCAAGAGTCTGTCCTTTGGTTAAGCAGTCCTGGGAGCTGACACTTTTGTAGGAAGATCCAGAGCTGGTCTTCAGGGTATCAAAAAAGATGGCACTCCCAGAAGGGCCCCAGGTAGGTGGCTGGGGGGAGGCATGTCCTGTGGTGCTGTAGAAAAAGGAAAGACACAGGTAAGTGGGCACTGAGGCACACGGGATTCCCCATGGTGCTCCCCAACCTGGGCGGCCAGAGATTTTCCTGTGGCACCCAGCTGAGCAGACACCTGGCACTATGCCTGGCTGGCAGGGCCAGCCTAGGACCAGGGCCCAGACACTGCTGGGGATGGCAGGACAGCATAGCCAGGCTGGGAATATGGGGACAGGACCCAGAGTACAGGACGGCCTCTCACCCAGAATGCTTGGGAAAGGGTCCACAGTGTAACCCCAAAGATCCCTGCAGCTGAGGCAGGCAGCTGGCTCTCCTTCCCCCAGTGTGGGTTACCTGAGGTCAAGATACAGAGGAACGTGTGCTGGCAGGGAGGGGGGGGAAAAGCCGCTTCCCCAAAGCATTGGCACTTCTCAGAAAAATGACTCCTAAGCTAGAGGGAGGCCCTCTCTCATACCACTTCCCCCCCTAAACCTAGCATCCCAGATCAGCCTGTCCCTCCCATGAGGAGACCCAATCCCATGCATTTAGAGAAGTGGATCTCCAGGTCTCCTAGGCAACACCTCTAATACAGAACAGTACAGGTAGCCCTGGGAAGACCTATGTCAGGAAGACAAGGCTTGCCCAGGATAGAAGTCCCCAGCAAGAGAGACTAAGTTCAGATTTCATTAGACTTCCATCTGTAAAAACATCACACAGGATGGGCTGGTAGATGGACAGGAGATGCAAGACCAGGCAGCCGCTCCCCTCCACAGTGTATACACAGATCCACACTCTATCTGAACAGCTGAGGCCAGAAGGTATACACGGGGAACACCTTGGGGTAGTACACAGCTATGACCTACCGATTCCCTGACAGCCTGATAGGCAGAAGCAGAGCAGAGAGGAAAACAGAGAGAGCCAAGGACTTTTCAAGCCTGTTTGAATATAGATGAGACATAGACATGTACCATGTATAGGCACATGTGTGTGGGTGGATGAGTGGATGGACAGACAGATGGATGGATGGACAGATGGACGGACAGATAGAGGAAACACAAAAATAATCACAGCCAGTCAAAACCAGCTCTTCCTTCTGTTCTCCTGTCAGGTGCTGTTCCCAAGAATGCTCTCGAATGTCCACACACTAGGCTGACTGTGACTGGCCAGCTAACAGACACTAGGGATTTGGTTCTGTTGGTAAACAACTTGCTACAAAAATAACAGGGCCTAATTTTGGATACCCAGCAACCCTGGAAAACGTCAGGCACAGTGGCACATACCAGTAATCTCAGTGCTGGAGAGGCAAAGCCGGGAGAATCCCTGAGGTTTGCTGGCCAGCCAGCCTGACTGAATCAGTGAGGTCCAGGTTTGCTCAGAGACACTACCTCAAAAATTAAGATGGACAGCTATTGAGAAAGAAAGACACCCAGTGCCAGCATCTGGTCAAGCCAGGTAGGAAGTGCTGGTTAGAAAGATGTAGAAATGAATCCACACACTCCTGGTGGAAGTGTCAAACACCACAGCTGCTTTGTAGAATGGCTGGGCAGTTCCTCAAAAACTTAAACATGGCGCTAGGGCACAGAGCAAGTCCACCCTTTAGTATCCACTCAGGAAACAGGACCATGGCAGTCAAGCACAGGAATGCTTGTGCGTGAGTGTTCAGAGAAGCAACACCAATCACGACCAGGCAGTGAAACCAACCCAAATGTCTATCAATGGGAAACAGATAATAAAATGATAGATACCCAGTACACTAGACTCTTTCTGTGCCAGAGAAAGAGAGAGAGAGAGAGACAGAGAGAGAGAGAGACAGAGAGAGAGAGAGAGAGAGAGAAACAGAGAGAGAGACAGAGACAGAGACAGAGAGAGAGAGAGAGAGAGAGAGAGAGAGAGAGAGAGAGAACGAACAAGGAGCTGACACAATAACATGGCCCAGCCCTGAGAACAGCGTAGTTCCCAAAGACCGTATGTTGTATGGTTCGATTTCTAAGAACGTTCAGGAGAAGCAGATCTGCATGCATAGATTTGTGGTTACTAGGAACTGGGGTGTGAATGTGAGGGAAATGAGAAGTAACTGCTCGTGGTATGGGAGGGAACTCGGGGGTGCTAAAAACGACAGTGGCTGTGTGATTCTGAGTGCATGCAAACCACACTGTACGCTGTTTGTCTTTCTGGCTTCTTTTTGAGAAAGGTCTCCCAATACTAAATTATTCAGGCTGACACTGCTTTAGTGAGTTAATATCTCAGGAAAACTCTGGGCGGGGGGGAGACCGAGACCTAAAGAATTGTCCCTTTCCAACATTCTCCCTCCATCCCTACACCCCAAATTTAGGACATACCAGGTTCCAAGCTCCAAGCTCCGGGCTTAAACCTGGAGACTGGGGGATGCATATATAATCAGCATTTGGCTGGGGACCAGGTTGAGGATGGGGGAGTTCTTGCCAAGGCCACTGTGGAAGAGCACTGTGTCCTCTGTCGACTGTCCCAGCCTGTGTCTTCTCTGTCAACTGAGGAAGACAGGGAGAAAGGGGGCAGGTAGTGGCCAGCAGGTAGCAGAAGCAACAGCTGCCTCTGGAGTGAAATCTAAGCTATGTTAAAGACCAGTTCTCTATTGGAATTCATCACACTAACCACTGGCCTCAATCCTGAAGGAAGCATCTCCTTCCCTTCACAGGATGATGACACATGTCATAGAAGCAGCGGGGGTGGGGTGGGGGGCGGACCTACAGAGCCAGCTGCCTCTGACCCCAGTCTCTTTTGAGATTCCATTAAACAGGGACATGAGCTGAAGAGCCAGGCATGAGGAGAAGGCCTGGCTGACCTCATCGGCAAGTGTCTACGCTTGGACCCTTGTACAAATACTGCACACACTTGGCAAAAATTCACACATGCAGGCCAACAGAAACCATCCCGGAGCCGGGCGGTGGTGGCGCACGCCTTTAATCCCAGCACTTGGGAGGCAGAGGCAGGTGGATTTCTAAGTTCGAGGCCAGCCTGGTCTACCGAGTGAGTTCCAGGACAGCCAGGACTATACAGAGAAACTCTGTCTCGGAAAACCAAAAAAAAAAAAAAGAAACCATCCGGGTGTGCAAGATCACACCTGCTGCCCCAGTCTGTGTCCAGGCAAGCATAGGAACAGAGGCAGCCTGGGGATAGTATCTCTCCATACCTGAGTCCAAGCACACAGTGGGTCCAGTTCAGGACCTGTGTGCATGGGCTGTATATATACTCTGAGGAGATACACAACTGTCACCTTACAGTCTCCCAAAGTCCATGTTTTGTTCCCAGCCCCCACACAGCCTACAATGCCCCTGGATCTACTTCTCATACTAGGAGATCCTTCAAGGTCCTCTCTATGCTGCAGCCCCCAATACCATCATGTCCCAGGATTCCCCAGCCCTCCGGTAGATTCATGTCTACACAGAGGCTTACCTACCTACAGGTGAGGCTGAGGAGACAGCTGACCAAAGAGAGGCCAACCAGAGCCATGGTTGAAGCCAGGCATCCCAGCCTGGCTTTTGGGAAATTGGTGATACTTAGCTTGGGCTCTCCGACGCCCAGTCTTTCACATTCTAGAACACAGCTTTACCCACAGAGAAGACTGACGATATCTACCTTAGAACATGCCTCAAGTCCCTCCCTGAAGAGGTTAAAATTGGACCAGGCTTCAAGCTACCAGCCCACCCCAAACACACACCTCCAGGGAGAGTCTGGAAGGCCTCTTATCCTCAAGTAACCTAACCCAGCTGGGCCTAAACTTCAATACAAGGTTGTTCAGCTCTCTGAGTGAGGAGGAAGGGCTCTCCAGTGAGGGCAGGGACAAAGGTCACAGAAGTGGGCCAAGGGCCAGGCTGACCAGGGAAGAGGGATAGGTGAGGGCAAAGATGATGGGGCGGAGCTTTGAAGGTCCTTTGGGAGCCATGACCCTCATAGAGATGCCTGGGCCCTGGCCCCTTGTACCCAGGCGAGAGAATTTAAACTAGTACCAAAGAGGCAAAACAAGCTACCCACACCGAACCTCCACCCTCTGCCAGCAACCTCCACTGTTCACAGGCACCCTGCCCTGAGAGAGAAAACCACAGGCCTGCACCTCCAATCCACTGAGCCCAGCAGAAAAAAGGGGTGGGAGGCATGTCAACAGCCCTGCACCCTCTCCTTACTAGGTTTTTTAATCCCTCAAAGTTATCTGGATCCCTTGACATCTACACACACACACACACACACACACACACACACACACACACACACCCCACTCCAGAGTTTCACACTTTAGAAACAAACAAACCAAAAAAAAAAAGTGAGAACTGCATGCATTCGGCAACCAGGAAGATGGGAGAGAAAACCCGGAGGTCTGAAGGGTCAAATCTCAGCTCTGCCACTCTTGGTGACCTTAGGCAAGAGGCTTAACCTCGCTAGGCATGTTTACTTGCCTGTGAACTGCCTCCCTTGGAAGCACCTAGCACTGCCAGGCGCAGCAGGGGCACTTAAGTCCCCCCTCCCCCATCTCTCTATCACCTGCGGTCCCTGGGCCCTTTGGCTTCTCTCTGGCCCCCAACCAGGACCAACCTCTGTGGCCGGGGCTAGCAGGGAACATTACCCATTTTTCTGGATCTGCTTCCTCCCAGACAGAGGGGAGGGTTGCGGGGAAAGGGATATCAGGGGTGTGGGCAGAGGCCTGACCACAACCCTTTCCCAAATTCCCTTCTTGCATTTCACAAACCAAAAAAGGGAAATCTTTGGATTTGGGGAGGGGAGAAGGGGAAGAGAAATAGGCCATTTCCTCCCGTGTTCTGGGGAGAGAGAAGTTAAGAGGCCCCCAAACCTAGATGAGCCCCCCCAGCCTCCCTACACCCTCTCCACTCTGCTCCTTCAAAACAAGGGTTCCCCAGAGACAGATGTCAAGCTGTTCCCTCTGTTTTACTTTTATTTATTTATTTTTGACATGGGGTCTGCTGTGTCCCAAGCTGGCCTTAAACTAGCTGATAATCTCAAGCCTCTGTTTCTCAGCCTCTACTTTCAGAATCCTGGGGTGGGAGACATGGGGTTTACCTGGTGCTGTGGCTAGAACTCAGGGCTTCCTGCATGTCAGGCAAGCCATTTACCAAACAAGTCACATACCCAGCCCCAAGCAGTTCCTTCTGAAGAGGCAAAGACTGAAGAAGAGCTCAAAAACGGGGGAGATGGGGGTTTCCTAAACATTCTAGACAATTAATGAATCATATGCAAATGAAAGTCAGAGCTCAAATTTAACTTGGGTGGGAGGGCCTCCAGCCCTGGCAGAGAAGGAGAGCCTCCAGCCCTTCATCCTTTGGACGCCCCCTACCCTGTCTGGAGTTAGCTAAGCTGGCCAGGCAGGGGCAGGGCAGGATAGGACTAATTTCAAACCAGAACAGTGGACTAGAACTATTTATAAGCTTTCCAGGAAAAAAAAAAATACATGTACACAAAAAGCCACAACCTCTCCCCTCCCCCACTCGGCTTCATCTGCAGACTGGGTTGGGAAGTAGTTGTGACCATAACTCTCTTTTTTCCAAGGGCCCCCCCCCACCCTCATCATAGCTCTCACTGTCCTCCTCAGAGGCAAGCTCATCCTCACTGAGGAAAGGACTATCAAAGGCAGGACAGGACCAAGTGGAAGGGTCCCCCCAGCAGGAGTCTCTACAGCTAGGCCTGGCTGGTCCACCTGCCCCCAGAGTATGAAGGCAGGCCCTGAGCATGTCCTCCAGGGTTCAGCAAAGTAAAAAAAAAAATACAGTATCTTGCTGCTGGGTGCCAATGCTGCTTTAAGATACAGCACCTCATCCCCGAGAATGGCTCTGATACATCTCCAATTTACTCCACAAAACCCCAAATCTGCCCCAGCTCCCAGAGGTCACATGCCAGCTGGGAATGACTGACAAGCATGAAGATCAATCAGACACTAGAAGCCCAGGACAAGCTGGGCACAAGAAAAAGAAGTAGGGGCTCTGCCCCATACCCCACCTGAGGTACACATTCATTCATTCAGGATTTCACATGCCCAGGCTAGCTAAGGGGCCCATCCAGAACCAGGGATGTAACTGGGTCTTCCATGGAAACAGAGAGTAGGTGAAAGGCCAGGGGGCAGCCCAGGCCTACAGGAAGCAGGGGGCCAACCCATGGGGAAGGAAGAAAACAGGAAGAGGAAGGAATGAGCATGCCTTGGCCACAGCCAGACCACAGAAGTGTGTGGACGGTACAACAGTAACTCTGTCTATCGGGGACCAAAGGGGCACAAAGGGGACCCCCCAGCTTGGAAAGCACCTATGTGCACGCCCAGCCTGGCACGGGGCTTTCCCCACCCTCACCTTGGCAGCTGCCCCCCCCACCTCCTCTTCACCATGCAAGACACACAATCCAGTCATAATTAGGGGAAGGGGTGTGTGTGAGTGGAGCAGCAGTATAGTGTGTGTGTGTGTAGTGTGTGTGTGTGTGTGAGTGGAGAAGCAGACAGACCAACAGCAAGTAGGGGTGGGCTCCACCCGTGCCCACCCATCACCTCAGTCTGGGCCCATCCCCAGCCTGCTACACTCTGATCCTAGGGCACAGTGCCAAGAGAACTAGATGCTACCAGTCCCCTCCCATCATCCCTCTCTGGGGACCCAAGCTGCAGGGAAGCCAGGAACACCCCTCCTACCTCAGGATATCCTTTTGGCTCTGACCCCAGACCAGGCCTGAGTCAGACTGTTCCCTGCCCCACAACCCCACACCCTAGGACCCCCCAGGAACTTCCTACTCTACAAGGAGCCCCTCAGTCCAGCAAGAATTAGAGAGGAATCTCTTTCCTTCTCCATCCCTAGTAAGCAGAGAAGCCCACATGAGGTGGGAAAATCTGGTCACTGAGCTCTTGAGCCTTCCCTTCAAGAACAGAGCTTGCTGAATCAGAGAGAGGCTCGAGTGGCTGTGTGTAGGAGAGCCAATTGGCTGCAGAAACACTGTCTCCCCACCCATAAAACACCAGGGACCCAGTGGCCCAGAGTCCTGTATTTTCCAGCTTGGATCCCAAGAAGCCACAAACTCCCCAGGGAGGAAGGAAGGAGAAGAGAAAGGAAGGTAAGGGTCTATGAAGTGAGGTCTGAAAAGGCAGAAGGACCCAAACTGAGGGGATGGGGCTACTAAATCAGTCTCACAGTCATGGCCACAAGTTAGTCTTCCCAACACAGTCTGAGTAGGTGGTTGTGACTCCTTCCCACAGACAGAAGTCTGAGGGCCCTAAGGGACCTGAGTCGTCAGAGACCACACACACACAGACTCAGCTTGAAAGGGCCCCCTAGTCAGGCCTCCCAAGTGCCCCCCCTCCCAACTGTGGGCCTTGAGGGGAGGGGCAGTTCCCTCCCCACAAAAACCAGGGGTAGTGCCTACGGGCGGCCATCACCATGGCAACCAACAACAAACATCCCAGGAACCACAGTGGGACAGGAAGTGATGAGCACGTGACAGGAAGACTTTTTTTTCTCGCTGTTAGGGGGGTTGCTGACAGGAGAGTTTGCAGCCCTAGGGGAATCAGCCGTCGTCCCCAAGATTCCCCTACCTGGAGCTGGAGAGAAGAGGGGTCAGCTGGGAGGGTGGCCACTCCCCACCGCTATGTGCACGGTCAGTTCCTACAGGGCTCCCAGGGCCCTCCTCCTCCACCTGCCACTCAAGGTTACCCCCCCTCATCCCCCCTCCTCTCCACTTCCTGCCGTGACTGGAGATCAGAGAACTCCATGCCACAGCTTCCCCTTCTCAAGTCTCGATTCCTGGGCTGAAGGTTTCGCTGTGGGGCAAGGGACAGAAGGGCTGGGGACCTGTAGCAGGGCCCAAGGGGCAGATGCTCCAGGGGGAGGGGCCGCGAGGAGCCACTTAACAGGTCTCTACTCACAGGCACACAATGAGTAGGTCACCGTGACACACTGAGGCTGCCTAGCCTTAGACAACTTTTTGGGGAAGAGGGAGCCAGGACCAGAGGACCTAACCAGTATCTCACGTCCCACATGGGACTTATCCTGAGCCTACGGGTTCATTTTGGTTTTCTGCTGGCCTCCAAGCAGGCAGATTCCCAAATGCCCGGCTCCTACCACCACTCCCCTGCCCTTTGTGCTGAGGAATCCCCGCTCCCTGCTCCAAGGTGCCCGCCCAGACGAGGGCACCTTGGCTGAGGTGAGGGGAATGGAAGCTCTCTCCACTCGCCTCCCCTTCTCTGCAGATGTCCCAGGCTATATTTAGCTCAAACCGGGCGGCCAGCCAGCCCCAGACTCCCCACCGGCCGAGAGCTGAGCTCCCAGTTTTTATGCAATTAAAACATTAAGAGAACCACCCCATCTGCCCCCCATGCTCACACACACACACACACACACACACACACACGCGCGCGCGCACACACACATGCATGCACGCACAGTACCCTGTCAAGGCAGCACAGCTCTAAGAACTTGAAAGAGGGCTGTCTAACTGTACAGCAGCCAATGGTAGTTAGGTAAGTAAAGGGGTCCCTCAGGCAGGATAGAAGGAAGGAAGCATCAAGGCTCCGATTAGGTTGACTGGGGAGGTGGGGGGATGGGCTTTCCTAGTACCAACCAGAAAGGCATATCCAGTGGAGGTTGGGGGCTGGCTAGAGAGATTCCACCTGTCATTTTGCAGCCCCTCACTGGCCAGCTCCAGTTACAAGGCTGGGGTTGGCAACAGGTGCTGGCCAGGCTGGCAGCAGCCTAATCCCCCCATCAGCTCCAGGGACAGAGTTTGGAGCCTGGAGGTCCAGCAGGGGGCTTTGGGGGCAGATGCTAAATGGAAGGAGGTATCTCAGGGCAGTCTCAGGACCTCTGCAGGAGGGAGCCCCTAAGTGATGGAAGAAGCAGGAAAACCAGACAAAACCTACAACACCTATTTCATCCTCCCTACCATGCCAGGCCGGCGGGCGGACTAGAGTGTGGGAGGTCTGCCTGCCTGCCTGCCTGCCTGCCTCTTCCTCCTCCTTACTAAATTCCTGGAACAGGCAAGGGAGGTTCCAGTTGCAGAGAGAGAAGGCAGGCGGTCCCAGCTTTTTTGGGGGGAGGAGACCCAAGGAGGGGTGTGAGGGAGAGGGGGGCAAGATCCAGACAAGAGCCAGACGAAGCAAGAGACACCCACACCCAAACCAGACTAGGGACACACACACCCACACTGACATATTCTCACACTCTGGGCCAGGTCCCCCTCATGCCGCCCACCCTGCAGGGACACCCAGACACCCTCAACCCATCTTGCCAATTCTCAGAGCACCTCCGGGACACACAAGGAGATCCAGACCCTGCCCTTCCCCCACAGCCCACAGAAAGCGTGTGGGCTCCAGACAGCAGCAGGAGGGTGGAGGGAAACACAGGAGGAAAAGACGGCAGGCGTCAGCTAGGGCTAGGACATCAGCTAGCATGCGTAGCCAAAGCCTCTGCAAGCTGGGGGTATCGGTGGCTACGCTTCTTTCCCAAGACTTGGTAAAGCAAGACAACCTTGGTCATCTTGCCAGAGGCCCTTGCCACAGCTTCCCACACTCCTAAAACCACCACCACCACCAGACAGGGGTGGGGATGCTGGGAGTGAATTATTGTACTTACTTGTCAAAGGGATAGGATTACCTTCCTCAGCTGCCCATCACCCTACATCCCAGGCAGAGCTCCCCAGCGGACCTTATGGAAGGCTCAGCTCACCAGGACTCCTCCAATTGAGAAGGATTCCTCCTCTGCCTCAGCCACCCCAGGGGACAGGCATCTAGGCATTAAGGCTATATTGTGCCCTGCCCGCATGTCACATAACTCTCAAGACCATCCATCTAAATAAAATCTCAGAGTTTCTGAGCAGTGTCACCTGGTAAGAAAAGTCCCAGAAGGCAGCTTCAGAGAGCAAATGGTTAATGGAAGAGTCTGTATCAATGTCCCCCAAGCAGACCTGAAGGCTACTCAGTGTCCTCACCCCCTCACTAGACAGGCTGACAGGAACAACGTCATGGCGTGTGTGGGTGACTGTGCCCATCGGAGGAGGCACAGGGGTGATTAGGATGAGCTACAGCTAGCTTCCTGCCAGGCTACCACATGGTTAGGAGTAGGAGGTGAACCAGAGAGGGATCCCAGGGTGGCAGCAGGTGCATTCAGGGTCAGACTAGAGACAGAGTCAGAGCTGTGGCAGGCAAGGCTAATTCCCAGCCCAGGGGCTTCTCAGAACTGCCACCGCACCGGGCTCCTGCAGTGACAGTCTTCTGCACATACCACAGGTTCACACCCTCCAAGTGCCTGCGCATCTACCATCAGAGGCTCCCAAGGGCCTGCTTGAGTCTGACTCCACTGACCTCTCTGCTTCATGGCCCAGACTCCCAGGCAGTACTGATGGGCCAGCCCCTCCCAGTGTACCATCTTTCACAGACACAAACTCCATGACTCCACACACACACACACCCATTCCTCAGGAGGAAGAGCTACACATATAACTCCAAAACCTCTTCTTGCTCCTTCCCCCAGACTCATCTCCACCCCTCCTAGGGAAAGCCCCAAGGCTCCAGGCCACCCCCACTCCAATATGGGGCCTTCCCCAGCTTCATCTCTATACAAAGCCCTGGAGGAGTTGGAGGAGTTTTGGGGGTCTGAGCCTTAATTTCTTCACAGGACATCCGAGTCCTTACTGGATAATCCGCCCCCACCCCGCCTCCCCGCCCTAAATCTTGCCTTGTGAAGTATTCAGAGAAAAAGAATGACAAGCCTGAGTCCCGTCCCCAGGATGGTGGGGTGATCAACAGCAGAACCGAGAGTTGGGATGAAGAGCAAAGAGAAGCAATTCTGTTGGAAAACATCCACACATACATACATACACACAGGGTCCACAGGCAGAAGGTAGCAATCTGATTGCAAAATCGGGAGCTGGCACCAGGTAAGGAGCAAGGGGTACCATCCCTTCCATGCCAACATGCTAGGCACCTTATCCAAGACGGGATGAATAGTGGGGCAGGGGGAGGGCAAGAAACTTCTCAAGACTGAGTTTGTTGTTGTTGCTTTTTAAATTATTTCCATATGAGCTAGCCCCCACCCCCAGCCTAGCACACTGGGGGATCTGTCCCCCTTTCCCACGAACAGTAAGACAGCAAGCAGGGCAGTGCCCAGAGAGGAAAGGAGACACAGTTAAACTGATCTGCCAACCACCCCTCAACATACACACATCTGGCTAGCAGCTTCGAAGCCTCGTGGGTGGCACTAAATCCCAGACATCCTTAGCGAAGCAAGGTCGGCCAGTCTATTCTGTCCTTCCCTCACCCCAAAAGGCTTCCACAAGCCCCAAGTAACACAAGACTCAGGCGCGTCTCACCCAATTGCACTGGCTCCCGCACCCAATTCTGACGGCTCCCCCACACTCCAACCGAGACACCAGCTGAGCGGGCCCCGCCCCCCCAGCCAGTTCCCTCTGGTGGGGGTGGGCCCCTGGCTGATTCTCCCCAAACCACAGGGCGGCTCAGGTAACAGGAGAAAAGAGTAGGAGGGGGCTAGTCCGTTGGGCATCTGATCTCTCCCCAAACAGGTTTCAAGAAGTCTTTTTGTTTGGTTTGGGTTTGAAGAGAAAAGAGAGTTCCCAGCAGTGGATCCACCACGGCTGGAGCGCCAGGGACACGAGCGGCAGACGGCTACAGAAGCCTCAAGGCTGTGCGCGCGAAGACGCGGCGCAGACGGGGCTCCCCAACCCCGGACACGCCAGCGGTAGGCTGGGAAGTCCAGGAAACCCCAGGTCCCCGTCGAAACCGCCAGGCGCCCAGTCCCCGCCCGCTGCTCCCATCCAGAGCGGGCCACCGGGCCCCGATGTGTGAGAGAGCCGAGGGTTCCCCAGGGTTCCAGGGGAGAGGTTACCTCGAAGCGAGGGGATGCAACCCGTCTGCGCGTCTGCGGGCACAGGGTCTGCCCCAAGCAGGCGCCGCGGCGCTGCCCGGCGTCAGGGGTGTGGGGTCCTCGGAGAGGAGCCGTCCAGGGGGCCGCAGCTCAGGGGCGCGGGGCGACGGCAGCGGCCATGGCGAGTCACGTGCAGAGGCTGAAACTTTACCCGGAGCCCTAGACTGGGGGGGCGGAGGGTATGGAGCTGGGATGGGAGGGAGGCCCCCCTGCTGCAGGTCCGCCCCTGCACGCCAACGGGCCAATCACCAGCCGGGGGCGGGTCCTCAGGCTCACACCCGCCCCTCTCTCCTTAATAGACCCAGGGAAGGGCGAGTCTTAAAGGAGACGCTTCCAGCTGGTGGCTGGACCGTGGGAATCTGGGAGAATCCCTCCCTCAACACGCCAGAAAGAGATTCAGAGCGAGAAGGGGTGTGTGTGAAGTTCAGAGAAAAGAATAAAAATACGACTCGGCGGAGAAAGAACCTCAGGGCGCGGTATCCTACACGCACTCCCTTCTTCCCCCCAACCCCCTGCTACACGCCCACACTCACTGGGACACACACATCACACACACCTACTAAACCTGGGAAGAAAGGAGGTGGCGTAATATGGAGAACGCACTGACTCCTGCCCCGGCTGTCAAGTCTCTGTCTCTCCTAATCACAATCCTCCGGGGCCAGCTGAAACTGAAAGCTATCTGACCTTGAGCAAAACAACTTCGCTCCTCTGGACCTTAATATTTCTCATCTGCAAAACCGAAGTACAAAGAGAAGACCGGCTTCCCCATACGAACATCTTTCTTCCTTCCCAAACACCTCTCCGGTTTGAGTGGGTTAGAGAAAATTTCTAGCTCAATTGAATCCGTCCGAGTAGCTAGAAAGCTATAAGTATGGCCACCCCAAGTCAGCTCTTGGGACGGCCTGGAGTCCCCCTCCATTCTAGAAGACTCCCACTTGAGGGCCGACGGCAGTTTGTACAAGTTCCAGGAGGACAGGATCTGAATCACACTCCATCTACAGACCTCAATCCCCAACAGTCACAAGCCCCCGCCAGGCCAGCCAGGGAGGTTAACGTTTCCACCTCTAGCACCGCACTGGAGGAGGGTGGGTCCACTAGGCAGTGCCTCCCTCACCGAGTTCCTGGGTAGAGAAGTGGCAAGTGCCCCCCACAAGACATCCCACTGGAAAGGGAAGTGCCACACACCCAGCCCTCCACCCTAGAGACGCTCAGTGTAATCCGGTGTCCGGATTTTCAGACTAAGAACAGGAGGACCGAGGCCCACATAGGATTTTGTCCACGGTTGCATGGGTGTCTTAACCGAGCCTAGAACTGGAGTATCTGCTTGTCTCTCTCTGGCTCTTCTCTGGCGGCTTTGGAAGGTAGCACAAGTCAGGTCCGTAAGACACTCTGCCCAGAGGTCGGACGCAAGGGAAAACTCGGTAAAACATTGCCGCTCTTCCCCTAGACCCTTGCCGCCCGCTGGGCTAGAACAGTCTCCCGCTCCCGTCTGGATTTCCGCCGGTGCGAACCACCCGCCCAACCCCGCTCTCCCGCCCCGCCCCGATCTATCCCGTCCAGATCCATCCACAAACATGCGCTCAGCAGGCAAGAATGCGTCAATGGCTCCCAGATGTGGAGGCCGACACTTAACCCATTCCCTTCCACGTACCCCCTCTCCCGTTCCCCTATCAAGCTTTCCAGCCAGAGCCCCACCATCATCAGGACCCTCCATCCAAGTGAGGATCCTAAGAGAATGGCCTAGAGCCAGTCCACATAGTTACACTGCCTCTCATATGGGCTGCCTTCAGGCACACCTGCCAGCAAAGGATTCAGGTACACTTTTTTCTTTTTTCTTTTTCTTTTCTTTTTTTTTTTTTTTTTAAGACAGGGTTTCTCTGTGTAGCCCTGGCTATATTACTCAGTAGACCAGGCTGGCCTTGAACTCACAGAGATCTGCCTGCCTCTGCCTTCTGAGTGCTGGGATTAAAGGTGTGTGCCCAGGGAGTACATTCTTCTTGTACATACCTCAGGCTTACCTGCCAGCATATGGGCACACTCTTCTTGTACACACACCCTGGAACAATTGCATAACCCCACACATATTCATGGTGTGACTGTGTACACCTCCAAGACATATATATGTACACCCAGCACACACACAAAAAGGCACCTACACATAGGGCCATGAAGCAGAGTGGGGTGTGCTTCCCAACTGATGAAGCTCTAGGTCCGTATGGAGATGAAAGAGAAAATCCGTGCTCACACAAACCACTTCCTATAGGAGTCAGACACATACAAGATTGGACACACAGCCTACACACTTTGGGAAACTTCCTTCATGCCCTGGACACCACAGGTCCAAAGTCCAGCCCTACCCAAGCATGACTCCAGGGTCAGAAGGGGTTTCTAAGTAGGGGGCCAGGAGTCATGAGTCCACAGCAGTAGCTGTGTTGGTCCCAAAACGGGGTTCTCACACCCTTCAGCCAGGGACCCTGTTTCAGGAGAGCAGAGCACTTAGAATATAGCAAGAGGCCAATGGAAGAGAAGAGCAGCCTCAGGGCTTTCCCAGGGCCTCCACTATCCCTACAGGCAGAAGACAGGTTGTGGGGGTCCGGGGAAAGCAGTGGTTTCTCAAGACAAGAAGAGTCCCCCATCAGCCTAGAGGAGGCCAGGGTGAGCTCAGACAAGTAATAGCAACTGTCCAGTGACAGCTCCTAGTCCTCAAAGGAGTTACAGCTTGTGGAATCCCTAAAAAATAGCATCAAGGCAGGTGTGGTTGCTTACACCTGCAAGCTCTAACACCAGCACTTGGGAGGCTGCGGCAGGAGCATTGCTAGAGTTGGAGGCCAGTTTGGGCTTATGTAGTCATGCCTACTGAGTAAGACCTTGTTTCAAAACAGAACAACCAAAGAATAGCATCAAGTCCGGCATGGTGATATATATATATATATCAACATCCAGAACTCCAGAAGTGGAAGAAGCAGGAGGATTAGAAGTTTGAGGACACAGAGAAACCCTGTCTCGAAAAACCAAACCAAAAAAAAAAAAAAAAAAAAAAAAAAAAGAAGTTTGAGGACAGCCTACAGATGGAGAGGGAGAGAGAGAAGGCACGCACACGCATGCAAGCACTGAGCAGAATCTGAAGTAGGCTTGGGAAAAGACAGTCTCTCTTAGACCACCTGAAGGTGAGTGAGATGAGAGGGAGGTACCTGCTAGAGCCAGCCTCCACTTCCTCCTCCCAGCCTCCCAGCCTCCCAGCCTCCCAGCCTCCCAACCTATTTATCCAAAAGGTATACTCCCTACAGTTAGCTTCTTCTAACAGGGTCCTGTTTGCATTGTATAGGATAGAAAACTGAGGCTCAAAAAGAAATTGCCAGGCTGGAGAGATGGCTCAGTGGTTAAGAGCATTACCTGCTCTTCCAGAGGTCCTGAGTTCAATTCCCAGCAACCACATGGTAGCTCACAGCCATCTATAATGGGATCCGATGCCCTCTTCTGCTATGTCTGAAGACAGCTACAGTGTACTCATATACATAAAATAAATAAATCTTTTTAAAAAAGAAATTGCCAACCAACTGGATGTAGTGGCTGATGCTTATAGTCCCCAGGCCTTGGGAGACTAAAGCAGGTGGACAGCCATGAGCTCTAGACAAGGCAGGTCTGCTACATAGTAAGTTCTAGGCCAGCCCTGGCTACAGAGTAAGACCCTGTCTCAAACAAAACTATTGCTTTACCAAGGTCTTACAGTTTTTTGATGCAGATCTGGGATTCAAACTCACAGCTGTCTGCTCCACATGCCCCTGCTTCCCCCCTCCAAAGCAAACATACCCCACTCTATTCTCAAGCCTGCTACCTCTTCCTTTACCTCACATGGAGGAAGCAGTGTGCTTGCCTGGCTCTGCAGGTTTATGGGTAGGGCCAGGAGATGAAAGAGATGAGAGAAGACACTGGGGGCCACACATGTAACCCTCCACCCTAACCCTAGCATGATGCCCACCTACCAGGCAGGCATGGCTGGGTGACTCAGCCGCATCCGGGGAAGATGCCAGGGCAGTGACTCACCTACCGAGAAGAGCTGAGTCTGGTACTTTGCCAGCCCCGGGACAGAAGCGACTTAGTCACTACCAGGGCTGTGCTGCCCAGCAGGCATGGCCTAAGGATCAGGGACAGGGGCCAGCAATGTCCTCCCTGGTTACATGCGCCCCCTGGTGAAGGCAGGCTTTAGCATCCAATATTGAACTGTGCCTCTGCTGGCCCCTGTCCTCTCACTACTGCCCAACTCCATGACACCAGCTCTGCTCTAGTGCCAACAAGTTTAGTGAGACCCTCAGGCTGGGCTGCACTGCCCCCCTACAGCATGCTCCCCCACATCACTCACCACCTACTCTCCGACTTACCCCACCCCCTCCCGCCACCCAAGTTGTACCCAGGCTACGAGTCTCCTTTAAACATGTCCTGGCAGCGCTCCTGCCCCCACAGCCCCTCTCACCCTACACACACACACACACACACACACACACACACACACACTCCTGCCAGCAGCTGCTGAAGTTGTCGAACAGGAGAGAAATCATGAGGGTGGGGCCGGGGATTGAGTTACCAAAGCCAATGGGGTGGGCTGTCACCCAATCCCCCATCTCCCTCACCCATCTCCCTCACCCACCTGCCTCCCTCCCTACCTCTGGCTGGCAGCCTGCTCTCCCTTGAACCCCCTCCACCCCACTCCACCCAAACTAGGAAATAAATGTTCAAGGGTAGTTGTCATGCGAAGACCAGCCCAGTATATGTGTAAGAAAGAGAAGGTGAGAGAGACGGAGACAGACCGAGAAGCTGCCTGAGCTCCAGAGCTCGGTGTTTGGGCTACAACCGCTAGGTGTGTCTATGCCTGCGTTGAGAGCCTGAAAGGCTTGGAGTAGCTCACTGGATCCCAGTGGAGTTGGTGGGGCCCAAAGGGGGTTGACAGGCTGAACAGCCTTCATCCATTTACACTATTGATTTCTTACACAGTGCAGCAGGCTTGATGGGGGGCATGATAAATCAGGACCCCAGAGACAGGGAAACCGAGTGGGCAGGGGGGAGGGGCTCCTGCACCATAATTTGTGGCCCTCTCAGAGCTGCTTGGTGAGGAGGTGGCAGGCCAGGAAACAGGAGGGAGGGGCTGAGTGACAGAGGGTGGGGTAGGGAAAGGTGTTGGATTAAAGTCCCCATCTGCAACAGCTCCTTTCAGCTGACAACACAGAGAGGTTCTGGAACAACTCTAGGGGGCGCCCTTCGCCTTACAATCCCACGAATGGTTTTTTCTCTGCGCCTATACAACATGGAGTCCCTCAGGGAGATGGACTGCGGAGGGAATCCCCAGAGATGGCTTTCCAGCTATTCTCTATTGACCTATCTCCCCACACCTGCTCCTAGGACTCAGATGACTCCACCCCCTAATCTGAGACCTCTGCTAATTGTACTGGCTCTTTTCTGTGTTGGGGGGCAATGGCATGGGTCCTGGGCATGGCAGGAATGAGCTCAGGATGGGTTCTGGGGAGCATAAGGATATGTGTCCTTGTCCCCAGTCTGTCCTCAACTCATCTTGCAACTGTGGAAAAAAATCCCTGGCCCTCTCTAGGTCTCTGAAATGAAACAGCTGGACGGGATGTCCCTTCCGAAAGGTGGCTCCAAGCCCCACAGCTTGCCAGCCTGGGAATGTGTTGGAAGCTGTCCAGCGCCTCCATTCACACCAGTGGTCACAGGCCGCCCAAACAAACCAAGCTGGGGTTTACAGAGACCCTGCACAGACAAGCAGGGAGGGAAACAGCCCTCCCTCATGTCTCTGGCTTGAGGTTCTCCTTGCTGCAAACCGGTGAGGAAAGCATAAACTGTGTGGTAGACACCAGAGAAGAGTGGTACAAGCCACCTGGGCTCCAGTCCTGGCATTGGTTCAGAGTCCTAGGGTAAAACACATCCCTCTCTGGTTCCCATCAGTTAGGGGAAGGGGCTTGTCTAGGTGGCAAAAGTCCCTTTCAGATCCAAGGGAAACTGGACAGAGAAACCTGAGGGGTCCCCAGAGCTCTTCTGTTGTTCTGAGCTGTGTCAAGCCCCTCTCAGCAAGCTTGTTCCCCTGACCAACACACTTCCTTGTTCTGTCTGCTGCTTCTGGCCTCTCCTCACTCCTCAGTCTGTCTTTTTACCCTCACCTTGGCTAGCCCCTCTGCCTGCCCCGTGCTTTTCTGCACGTCCCTCCTTCCAGGGGACAGACTAACTAAAAATAGTCCCCACAGCCTTTCTCGCCCACAGCTGCCCAGAGAGCAGGAAATGAGGGGGGCTGGGAGGCCTGTGCCCTGCCCTCACCCACCGACTCTCAGCTCAGAACGGTGTCCAGCACTCCAGTCTGGGTGTCCAGCACTCTAGTCTGGGGCTAGTGCCAACTTGGCCATCTCTGGGGCATCCCATACCCCTTCCCTAGGGGGGAAGGCCTGCTCTTGAGTGCTAACAATCACAGAGTTGCCCCTGCCCTGTGGGAGAAGAAGAAAGGAGGTCGTTGGTCTAGAAGGAATCCTTCCCAATTTCTGACAAATCATTGCCAACCACATTGTGGGCACTGAGAAGGGAAGGCCTGGCTCTATCCTCTGCTTTTTGAGGGCACAGGGAACTGGCATTGGTAAAGTGTGTGCTCCTTTCCTTTATCCTAGCCCAACTAGAGGAAAGACAAGCTAGTACCCCACCCTCAATCATGCTAGCCCTTTGCTCCCCAAAATACGCATGGCTTGTATATAAGGGTCTCAGTAGGTACCCCCTCAGATACCATAGCCAAAACAGAAGATCTTAGATACCCACATGGAAAGCCAGAAGGCTGGAAGCAGACCCAGGCTGTGTCCACCAAGCTGGGCAAGCATGGCCGGCAGGATGAATCAGAGGTCGTGAGAAAAGTCAGCTCTCACTGGTGCCACCGGCTACCTACATACAGTACCTGCTCCCTATCCCATCTGGGATTTCTGGCACTTCCCAGCCCTAGGGGAAGGCCTTCTCTATACAGGCGGCGTCAGGAAACCAGTTCAGAGACTCTCTGGAGGCCAGCAAGGGAGCCCTGCACAGTGAAGCAGGCGGGAAACCCAGGCATCCTGGCCGCCAGCCCAGAGAGTAAATGAGAAAAATATCTTCCAGGGGAGGAAAGGAAACAGGCTTGATAGGAATACACACACAGACAAACTGACACAGGCACACACACACACACACACACACACACACACAGAGTGCAGCTCCCAAAAGGGTTGAATTGAAGCAGCAAATACTACTCTGAACAGGAAGAAAGAACAAGAAGGTGAAGCCATGGGAATGGGGGAGACAGCCTGGCTCTCCCCTGAGTCTCTTGTCTCTGCTTATCAGAGTAGTAAGGTGCCTGCATTTTAAGGCCAAATATCAATCAGGGCCTCAGACATGAGACCCACCCTAACCTCTAGTCCCTAGTCCCTAGGGTTCATTCCTGAGCTTCCTCTGGCTCCCCTTTCCTGGGAAGAAGCCAGGAGGGAGCAAGCCCGAGGTGGTGCACTTGGGAGCCAGGGCAGTGTCAGGGGCGGCTCTGACACTGTCCGCCCCTCTGGTTCTCTCCCGCCCGCTTTCAGCCACCACACATATCTCAGCTGTCCAATCCAATTAGGGCTCCTGCCCAGTGAGCCGGACAAGGAGGCCACTGGGCAGGGAAGAGACAGACAAGGACGCAGACGGGGATGGCGAAGGGAAGGTGGAGAAGTCTCCTGGACTAAGCAGTGTGGCCTCTGAGGAAAAGAGGAATCTGGTGCACAGATTTGCGCTGTGTGCCAAGCATCCTGGTGGCAGGAAAAGCTGCTGTTCTCAGGAAGTTCTGTGTCCTTAGGCAAGGCTCCTCTGTCCCCTGAGTAGTGGTGGAAGGAGACTAAAGGCAGAGAATCTGACCCAGATTTAAGGAGGGTTCCCAATCTAGAACTCGACGGTCATAACTGGAGTTTACACATTATCTCCTGGGGCCTTTTATGGCAGGGTCATGGTCAGGTAAGCCCAGGTGGCTAGCCTTATTAGTTTTACAAATGAGGAGACTGAGACTTAGCTGAAGAGACAGACGGCTATAAATGCATTTGGTTAAGACTCTCAAGTTCAGGCCTTTGACTGAAGTCTGTTGCTCTTATCCTGCATCCCACTCTTCGTACTGAGAACAGAACTAAGTCTAGAATCCATTCCATGACTGACCCTTTCCTCCAAAGCCAACCATCAGAGGGACCTTGGGAAATCCGAGGGAGGAGAGAGTACACACAGCTAGTTTCCAAATAGGTATATGTCACCCACCCTCACAACGTCCCCAGAGCTCAACTATGACGGGTTAGGAGCGCTTCTCTCTCCCTCCCCATCCAGCCACCCCCGGGGACAAGATACACATATGGCTACTAGTTACTCAGACAAGCCACCGGCCCTTCATAGAAACCCAGTGATGCCTGCCCCCTGATCGTCAGCAAACAGAGCCTATCAGCCCACCACAGGACCACAGGAGAGGAAAACCAGCCAGTGTAAACAGAAGGTGCCATCCAGTTCTCTCCCAGAGAGCCTGCGGGAGAGCCGAGGATGGGGACCTCCCAGCTCTAGAGTAACACCAGGAGCCCAAGGCTCTGAGAGCCAAGGAGTGCAGGGAGCTGGCATGGCTGATCAGCCTTCCAGATCTGGTCCACACCCCCTTCCCCAGCCATCTGGACTGAGCCTGATCTGGCTTGGGCCTCCCTGGGATCTCTCCCCTTGGATATATATATAGTAACCTCTATCCAAAATGTATAGGTCTTACAACCACATGGTCTACACATGGGCACTCAAAGGAGGGGGCTTCTGCACTAAACACTGAGGTGTCGGCAGGCATGAGAGTCCTAAGCTGAAAGGACTTTCCCTAGAGAACAAGGTCAGCCAACACCGGGAACCTCCACCACCTTTCTGCAAAGCCCTTGGGCACCCAAGTGTGACATGCACCTGGAAGGAGACCTGGGCTCCCTACATAGGGAGCAGAGGCAAAGTCCTGAGCTCCAGGCTGGGAAACCACGAGGAAGCAAGGGAGAAATCCCGCAGGGAGAGTACGGTCCCCTTCACGCCCCTCACCACTTTTTCAGTCAGGTTACCTTCTGTCTAGGTGAGGTGGAGGTGGAGGGCTAGGGCAATACTGCAAAAGAGGGTGCAAGGGCGTGGGGCCTGGGCAGACCTCCCCCACTTTCCATTCTTAGCTAGAGAATGCAGACTGCCTGTGGGGGGCGGCGAACTGCACGAGGGGCGCTCCGGGGGTCTAGGGCTCGGAGGTTTCCAACGCCCCAGGGTTCCCAGGCTCCCACCTCCCTAGACTACCGTGAGCAATGGGGGAGGAGGGATGGGGAAAGCCTGAACTGCCGAAGAAGGAAGCGGCCGGATCAGAAGCCGAGAGGCCCCAGCGAAAGGAGACCTAGGGAGAATTGGGAGGGGGGCGTGCATGGTCTTACCTGCTCAGGTGTGTGCCGGCAGGGGGGCGATGGGGTTCCCAGGAGAACCGGGGAAGCCCTCTCAGCTCGATTCAGGATTCCCCCCTGCTTCTGGGTTAGGCTGCTGCAAGAGGCACGGTTCCCGTTGGGTCCTAAAGCCCACTGTTCAGGTTGTAAGCTCACCCTGCCCTCTTACTATACCAACCCCTACTTGGTTAGCAGGTGTGGAGCTGAGGACTGAAGGAGGAAAACGAATCCACTGTTAGAAAGATAGAGGGTGGGAGACACGGGCAGGGGCCTGGAGCAGTATCAGATCTCAACACACAGGTCACAGGACAAATAGACATTTTCTTTCTGCTTTTCCTGCGCCGATGGATTTGGCCTTGAGCCATGGGGATGAGGCTAAGACCTTACTCTCTTACACTCCCATTGGGCTAGCTAGCGATCCGCTACAAGAATGTAGGGAGAACAACTTTACATTTAGACAAACACCCACTTCTCTCCTCTTTTCTCAGACTATAGCAGCTTTAAGTGCCTAAGACAAACCCATAGTCTTCAGGAAGAGAGCCGGGTGGAGTCTCGTTGCCAGCTGGAGACTATGGCCTTAGACTGTTAGACTATGGCGTACTGGGCACATTGTGGTGTGGACTCATGTATAAGAGAGTCTGGGCAGATGGGACTAAGAAGGGAAGGCCTGTACTCCAGATGACAGTTAGCAGGGGATGCCTAAGACACAGAACCTAGGGATCAAGCGGGGCCCTTGCTCAGTCCTCAACAGGATCTGGAACCTTTCTTACCATTGGACTATGTCAAAGTGCGTTTTCCCAGATATTCTGGGGCAGAGATGTCTCTACACACAGCAGATAGACTTTGGGTCACTAGCTCTGTAGTATAGGATGATGGGCCTTCTCAAAGGTTGGCCACCTTGAAAGAAAAATTGAGGCGTGGTGGGTGAGACGGGCATCGGGAGGTGGCTGAGGAGTCTGGACTGAGAACATTTTGCAAGGAGTGTTGCATACTATTTCCAGCAACAGAGGCGGGGGTGGGGGGTGTCATGGGGGTGAAGGGTCAGAAGACCAGGGTATATTGAGGGAAGGAATATGGCCTCTCCCTAGAAGGGTAGAGGGCAAGGGCAGAGCCTCCAGCCCTCACAGTCTTGCAAGAACTGGAAGGAGCTAGACAGCAAGGATGGAAGCCCCAGGGTGGAGTCTGTGGGGTGAGCTCAGGTCAAGCCTTTCACCCTAATGTGCCTCAGTTCTCTCCCAGCTGTTAAACAAGACTCCGGATTCTTCCCAGGCAGTTAATGAGTGTTTACCGAAGGACTTGGAGCTCCTCAGATCTCAGCTGGGCCACCACTACAGTTATAAAGCTCACTCAGAAGGGCTGAGTGTTATTTGGGGAGGGGAGGCGCAGGGGAAAGGGAAGCAGACCTAGTCTCTCACAAGCTGAGGATGAAACCAAGCTCAGGGAGAAGCACAGGCCCGGCTGCCACAGGATATCCTTGTACCCAGGAATGGAGGTCACCCTCCCCCTCCACCTAACCACCACTGAACGCTGGCCTCTAGCTAGCTGTAGGCAGAACCCAGCCGGGCAGCTGGCCTTCATTAACTCCAGCTTTTTCGCCCCCCACTGTGAACCCACAGCTTCTACAGGCCCAGGCTACAGGGGGCTGCCCTAGTCTGACCTTGCAGCTGATACTGGGGTGGGGGGTACCGCAGCAAAGGCCAAGTTACCAGCTGAAAAGAAAGTCAAACAAGACTCCTTTTTCCCACCGGGAGCAAGCAGAGAGGAAAGGAGTGTGGGGGTGAGAGGGTGGAGGTGGGGGAATTTAGGGCAAACAGCAGGCAGTGAAGTCAGCTGGATTGAGGCCCAGAAACCCCCACACCCTGAGGCCAAGTCTTACTCTAGCTTTGCTTTCAGCTAGAGTCTTGGCGAGGCCCCAAACTAGGGAAGGCCCTGGCTGCCCCTTTCCGCCTCCCTGCCCCCACCCTTATTAAATACACATTTTATCTCTCAGCATCTTCATTATCTTAACTGAAGGAGACAAGCAGTGGATGGTGGCGGCAGAGAGCGTCAGGGGAGGGGGGGTGTGGGGAGCAGGCGCACCCTTGTTACAAAGTGCTGATCTGGCTCTTTCAGGCAGTGTGGGAAACAGAGGAGGGATCAAAGCGAGTGAGGCTGATTCAGAACTCAATTAGAAATTAAAAAAAAAAAAAAACAAAAACGGGAGCAGACAACTCTCCTTTTGCCAGCCTGCAGCCTTTACCCAGCCCCTTGCTTCTACTGGCAGCATCTGGACTGGTGGAATTGGACCATGAGACCAGAGGACACACACTTAGGCCTCATACACCTTTCTCTGTGGAGAAGACATCAGGAGGAAACGGAGATAATATTCCCCCACAAAGCTAAAAAGTAGGACATCAAAGGCGGTTTCTTCCTCAGTCTCCGGTCCCCAGAAGCAGCTTTCTGGGCAATCTCTGGGGATGTGAGGTAACTTCACAAACAGACCTACTTCTTCCTAGCCTGTAGGCAAGTCACCAACCCATAGCCAAAGCCTCCCTGAAGCAATAGAGGTTGCCTGAAGCAAATTAGTAGGATATCCAGAAGATAGGCTGCAAGGCCCTGAGACTGCCATAAGAAGGCCTTCTGCAGGGTCCCAGCCCTGCAGTGCCTGCAGTTTACCTCCAGCTGTTTTCTAGATGTGTGTGTGTGTGTGTGTGTGTGTGTGTGTGTGTATCTTCCTTGTACCATTCACTGAATAGCAGTTAATGAATAGCTACCAAAGTGCTGGGGACCGATACAAATGTAAATAAAGTCTGCAGAGGGTTTCTCCTACACAGCAAACAACCCATCGGGTTTCCTATACCATAAGTAACAAAACCATTTTGCCCCCCTGCACCCACCTCAATAGTCAAGGTATTTTTGTGCGTGTGAAGGCTAAATGTCAATTGTAGGTGTGTCATTCCTCAGGGGCTGGCAGGCCTCGTTCATTTATTTATTTATTTATTTATTTATTTATTTATTTATTTATTTTTTAACAACAGGGCCGTCTCTCACCTGAACTGATCAAGCAGAAGCTAGCCAGCCCACAAGCCCCAAGGATCTCAGCTTCCTCAGTGCTGGAATTAAAGTCCTTGTGTGTGAATGTGTGGCAGTGTTCTGGAGACTGAATTTGAGCCATCACATTTGCACAGGAAAGCACTTTACCAGCTGAACTATCAAGGTATTTATTTATTTATCAAACATGGCTTAAGTTATTGGTCTTTATGGTGGTGTTTTTCCTTTCCAGCCCTGAACCCAGGGCCTTGTGCATATCAGGCAAGCCCGGGAACTCATTTATTAAGTTGTCCGGGTTGGCCTTAATTTGTCCTGTGTAACTGGGATTGCAGGCCTGAACTACCAGGTCCAGTTTATTGTGTATCTTTAGAAAGTACAGGCAGGGAGGACTGGGAATGTGGTTCAGTGTAATGTTCCTGTGCTGGCGTGGGGGTGGGGCCAAGGAGCAATGGGAAGGGAGGGAAGGGCAAGAGCTCTGCCAAGTCTTCTCATTTCTGGGTAGCTAGGCTGGACCTCACACACTCTTGGAATTAGCTAGCCACAGGCAAGTCTTCATTGAGCCAGAAATGTCAGAGGCATCTGGGGTTGGAAATCATACCAGCTTTATTGAGTCTATGTTCTTTCCGTAGCAATACCCAACACTATGGAAGCTTAATCTGGTTCTTAAAATAACAATAATAATAATAATAATGACAAACCAGGATATACACATCCCAGTGTCTTCAAAAGGAGAAAATGTAGGTCAGCATCTTTGCCACTACTTCATGTGGCCTAAGATCCTGGCAAAAACTAGTAACCACAGGCCCATCCCTTCCCACTTAAAACTCCCACCACCTTCCCATAGCTTCCAGCTTCAGTGAGAAAACCCGGCAAGGGAAGGACTCTCTTCCTTTCCGCCCCGCGTCTGAGTTACACTTAAGACATACATCAGCCCCTGCTCCCACAAGGGCAGCGGAAGCCAAGCAGGGACTCGAAGTCGGCTTCACGCATCATTGCCAGAACCAACCCTGTTCCAATTGCTGAAGTCTTCAGAGCAGCAATGACCTAGAAATCAACAGTGTGTGTGGGGGTGGGGGACTGAAGGAAACTAACAAAACAGTACACAGAAAGCCCTATTTCCAAATGAGGGAGGGGGGAGTTAGAGAGGGGAAGGAGCTTGGCCCCTTTGAATCTGCAAATGCGATCTTGGCTAGACGCCAGGGAGGGTACAGCGCAGTCCCACCGAGAGTCAAACCGTGTTCCTGACTCAAGCCCTACAGTTAGAGGAAGGCGCCAAGCCTCAAATACAACGGAGGCGGGGAGGCCGCTCCTTTTTGGGCAGGATCCTACTATGGACACAGAACAGACAGCAGCTGCCCACAGTGTGGAAACAAACTGTAAAGCAGTCACGTCTCTTAAGGCCGCAGCATCCAATAAAATGTGATTTAAATCAAGCCTCACATCTGTTCTCAATCCCACTTGGTCTCTGCTTCCCATCAGTCTTCAACAATCTTTACAATTATGCTCGTTAACCCTTACAGTCCCATCCACTCTCCAAACTCCTCGGGAGAGGACTGCCTTCCCTGCTTGTACATTGCCCGGAGGGGAATGAGTATTCCAGTAAAGCTGTGAGCGAGCGCTTGACATCCAAACTCCTATCTACAGACTTCTGCAGTGGGCAGTGTGCATTTCAGAGGCCTCACTACCCTCCTCTCCCATCCCACCTGCTGTGCTTCAGATCACTTTACAAAGGATACAGTGGGCAGGCTGAATGAAACAGTGGCCAACAGATCTCCTGTACCCATATCAAATTCCCAAACTCAGGGCCGGATCAGACAACGGGACACCAGCCTCGCCTGGAGAAGAGCAAAGGCTGGGACCAGTCATACCACACACGGTTTGCTCCCAAGCACTCACTCACCTTCCCTCAAAACCACGCTTGCCTGGTCCACACTTTCAAAGTGGTGTTATAATGGTGCCCTCTGGTGTCCCTGTCACAAACTGCCACTTAACGCCACAGGAAATGAAACACAGAAATCTTAGTAACCATATAGATGAGCTTATCTAGGGAGCCTAGGAAAACGGGTTCAGATGAAAATCCATCCTGACCTGCATCCCACCGAAACAATGGCCCCATTCGAGGGAAGCCAACAGTGTGGGAAAGTGTGAGAAGGTATTTCCACTTGTTTGTTATTTTTAATTATTTTGTTGTTGCTTCTGGAGTCTCTGTAGACCAGGCTGTCCTGGAACATGTCTGGAACAGAGACTCGCCTGCCTCTGTTACCTGAGGGCTGGGATTAAAGGCGTGCAGCGCCAAGGCCTGGCGAGAAGGTATTTTCGTATTAACCTGGAAAACTTAAGCTACCATGGAGTGTGGCTGGTTAAAAAGACCACAGACGCAGGCCCATGAAATGGCTCGAAAGACAGGCGCTTGCCGCCAAGTTTGATGGGGCGAGTTCAGTCACCGCGGTCCACACTGTAGAAAGTAAACAACTGCTGCAGCTTGACCCCAAAACGAACATGGAGGCACCTATGTGCCCGAAAACCCACAGACAACAAATGCAACCCAGACAAATGGAACTTGAAAATAAATATATTCACAGTGCGTAGTTACACCCTCCGTATCACCCCACACTGGTGGGGAGCACTGGAGAATCATCATCTGTCTTTAAAAAGTCCAGAGCAGCAGCACCTGTCACATGAGTGGAGCATCCTCTGAACAAAATGTCCTTTATATTTCCACGTAGGCTTGTGTATTTTTTTCTGGATCATTCCACTTCCTCCTTCTAAACCTCAAAGTTCTTTACAAAATATATCCTTTGTAGATAGAGGTAATACATATACAATTCTTCAACACAAGTCTGTATATACTTGCAGGTACCGTGGCTAGGAACGTGAAAGGGGAAAGTACTGAAATTGCTTAAAAAGGGGTCATTGGTTTTATTTTTACAGAGTCTAATGTAGTCTAGGCCACCCCAAACTCATTATGTAGCAAAGGATGGCCTTGAACTCCTGACTCTATTTCCCAAGTGCTGGGATCACAGGCATACTCCACCATACCCAGCTACTCAGTCATTTTTACGGGTAAAAACAATGAGAGCCAAAGATATTAGCTAGTGCTAACACTCATGAATCCATACGCTAAAATTTACTGGTGCGGAATCAAAAAGGCTGTAACTGTTTCCACAACCCTTACTAAAATGAAGACTCCCCGGGCTGCCAAATGCCAGCGGGACACCTGCAGTGAGTGAGTAGAGACATTCTGCGGTAAGTGAGAGAGACATTCAGGGCAGGCCAGCAGCGAGGATGTTCCCAAGGAAAGCTTTGCCTTTCAGGACATGCTCTACTTCCTTTTCTTCAATCTTCAGAGATACCTGCAAAGAGAAAAGGGCTTTCCGTGATGAAGAGCATATGCAGGCATGCGCCCACAGGCACACAGTTACACCCCCATCACATCCCACTCTCCTCAGACCGGCAGGCTAACTGCAGCCATCCTCAATGGCCCGAATCACATCCTAAGCCCTAGCTGGCAGAAAATCAAACTCTTCACTACTCTCTTCCAATCTTGACTCTGGCAAAGAACATGCTCCCAAGACAGGACAGTTAAAGGCAGGGACACACAAGAAAGCCCTTGCTTGTACCTTGGTGAGGCGACTCTCCTTATTCTTCTTTAATCCCACAATGCCCCTGGACTCTAGGAGTCCTGAAAGGGACAAACACTCAGACTGGTCTACAGCTGCCACCTGCTGTTTGCGACAGACGCTACTGTAGGCTTCATATAACTGGGAGGAAATGAGGGAGAACAAGTGTCACTTAAAAGCCACATCTCATAATCTTACAGATTGAAAAACAAAAATAGGCCCAGAAACAGTGTCTCAAGTCATCTGACTACCCTACCTCCTCCTTTTCACTGAACCCTCAAATAGCCAACAGACCTTCTGTACCCCAACACATTATGATTATCCTTTAAAAGATTTTGTGTGTGTTTTGCCGGCATGTACTTATGTATGTGCACCATGTTCATGCCTGATGCCCGTGGAGAGCAGAAGAGTTGGCCAATCCCCTGGAACCAAAGTTACGGATGGTTGTGAGTCACATGTGGGTGTTGGGAATGGTACCCGGGTCTTCTGCAAGAGCAGCAATTGCTATCGACTGCAGAGTCACCTTACTCTAATGTAGAACTCAGGAACAGGGCTTTACGTAAGTTCGGTGGGATATGCGGAAATGAAGGCAAAGATGGGTTCTATGCAGCACTGGCTGGCAACCATCCTGGCTCTGCCTCCTAGACACCAGGGTTACAAGGATTGTACCACTCTACCCGGTTAATGGTTAACTCAGTTTTAAAATTTTGGGGTAGGGGGCTAAAGGTGGTGAGACATGATCTTTCTTTCTATACAGCCCTGGCTATCCTGGAACTGGCCTGGAGTTCGCAGAGATCCACCTGCCTCTGCCTCCGAGTTTTGTTATTAAAGGCACTGCCACTGCCTGGCCTTAACTCGTTTTTGAGACAATGCCTTGGTTGGCCTAGAACTTACTACGTAGACCGGGCTGGGTCAAATGTGCAAAAGCTCCAGATGCCTCTGCCTCCTAAAGGCAGTGATACTAACACTCATTCTTCCTGATAATGGCCCATTTTTAATTCCCTCGGCCTGGAGATGACAGGTCTTTTGGACAGTAGCTGTGGTGAAGCCTCAGCTCCATCTGCTGAGACTTGAAGCTTACCTTCCCCAAGGTGACCTCTTTGATTTTCAGCTGCCTGGTCAAGAGCAGCAAAGAGCAAACCAAGATCTTCTGCTGGAGAGGAAGGGAATCCTGTGTGTTTTCTTGGCTCAAAGTCACCCTGTTCCCATCAACTCCCGAAATGACTTGGGATATGTGAGCAAGACCAACACGCTTGGGAACCGGTGACTCGCAGGGTGATTTACCTGTGAAGTAAGCAAGGGAGCTTCAATTCCTTCCTTCCTTCCTTCCTTCCTTCCTTCCTTCCTTCCTTCCTTCCTTCCTCTCCAAGTCAGGGTTTCTCTTTGGGTAGCTGTCCTCAAACTCTGTCCTCTGCTGTCTGCCTCTGCCTCCTGAGTGCAAGGATTAAAGGTGCACACTACCACCATCTGGCACTTTATTCAGTTTCTAAAATATCGCTTGTGTATGTGTGCCCACCCAACGGCACAGCAGAGATTGTTTCTGGGGTGGAAGATGAAGGGAAAGACAGTTCCAGAAGGCAGGCTTGCCTTTTCTCTGGAAATAACGATCCATTTACCTTGTCCTTTAGGATGTAGTTTAATGTTGAAAAGACAACTAATTTACCCTCCTGTATAAGCAAGAACCCAGACAGATGCCAACAAGCATAGCTACCAGCTTCAAACATTGGCTGGGCATGAAGCCTGGTGCTAGAGCACTTGCTTGTGCAAAGCCCCTCAGTTGATCCTCAGCCTAAAACTCTGAAGCAAAGACGACTGCCTGATAGTTACGAAAGGAAAAGGAACAGTTGGAAAAATTATCTACTGTTTTAATGAGATATGAGTCAAATGGGTGGATAAGCATGGCCAGTAAAGTCAGACCCGCCTTAGGCCCCACGCCCCAGATGGCTTTCCCAAATGACCTCTGAGGTTCATTCACGTGTCCAAACTATTCTGCAAGACACTTAAGAAAATGTCGTGGGCTAGCCTAGCACATAGTACCCTCCCCAGAGCTGGAGGCTGGGAACAGTGGTGAACACACACGGGCCTGTGGCCCCACTGTCTGGAGAAGCACAGCTGTGAGAGGCAGGGTTTGCTCTCTGACAGCCTCTGCCTGCAGTTACTTCCTGAGGCCAGCTGCACTTGCCCCACAACAATCTGTTTCTATTGCTTTACCACAAGCAGAAAGCTGCAGAGGGCTAATAGAGAAACCAGAGCTCACAGATCAAGTAGCACAAGCTCCACATTGAAAGGAACCTGGAAGCCTATCCTTATCCCCTACACAAGGGCAAAGCCCCTTCTAGAACAATCCCAGTACGACACCTATCCCATTTTTCTGGTTTTCATGGTTTAAGAGTCGCCTGCACTAGCCTTGAACTTGTAGTGACCACACCGAGAGCTGGGATCACAGGTATGGCCCACCATCCTTGACACCTAGCCAACTTTCTGTTGCCTATCTTCAGTGCCGGGGAACCTAGCTATTTCTATGCATTAGGAAATTCCTTATAGGGCTGGAGAGATGGCTCAGTGGTTAAAAGCACTGACTGATCTTCCAGAGGTCCTGAGTTCAATTCCCAGCAACCACATGGTGGCTCACAACCATCTATAATGGGATAATGGGATCTGATGTCCTCTTCTGGTTTGTGTCTTTAGACAACTACAGTGCACTTGTATAAATAAAAGAAAAATTTTAAAGAGAAAATTCCTCAGAGAAACCCTGTCTTGAAAACAAACAAACAAACAAAACCCCGAAAATTCCTTATATTTAGTTGAAGTCACTGTCTCTATAGCTTTCTATATAGCTAGGCCACTGAAACTAGTCCCACACACATATCAGAGGTCAAAAGACAGAAAATAGGTTACATTCATAATCTACACCAGGAACCTTTAGCAGCATGTGCCAGTGCTGACACCAGGGCCTCTGACAAGCCTATGTGTTACTGCTAGGGAAGGGCGCCTGGAAGGACAAGCTAACCCAAAGACAGAGCGGACAATTTCCGTCTACATATTGGTATACACGACCTACTCACTGCCCAAGCACTAATTTAGGTTACTTTTTGAAGCCTTTTAAACTGTTTCTTCTAGTAAATTCTGATGAAAAAGAGAAAGCTTCTATCTTGAACTCCCAACCAGAAGGAAGGAGCAAGTCATATCTCCCTGTTAGTATACGGTCCACAACCGAGTGACATCTGCCAGTGAAGAAGAGAGAGAGCAGCCTTGTCTGTGACAGCCACGGGGTCTTGGTGCTCTCCTCGCAGACTGCCCTGAGATGAGCGCCTCATCTGCTTCATCACTGCGCCTTCTTTCTCCTCTCCCTTTTACCTACCGGCCATTACCTTCTCCTACAGAAGACATACCCAGAGAGAAGGTAGTTCAACCTTGCAACCTCATTTTCATTCCCAGAGCCTTGGAAGAAACCTTAATCCTCGAGCCCCACCATCTATGAAGACCCCTGGGGACTCACTTCCAGTACCACAAAGACCAGCACTGGCAGACTGAAATGAATTAGATGAAGCCACATCCCACTCCCCTCTTGGATCTGCTGCGTGAAGGGAGATTTAGCTGTGTCTGCTCATCTTTCCTTCTCCTCAGCAAGGTAAGTCTCCATTTAGAAAGGTTGACAGGAAGCAGGTAAGCTACTCACATTCAGAGAGTGGCTTGAGGATTGTCTGGCTCCTGACATCAGACTCCACAATTTCAATAGCTCGTCTATTAAATAAATAAATAAACAAAAATCCTAAAATTAATTTAGTATGGACCATACCAAGCTACCACACCCCAAAGCAGGCACATTAACTAAAAATACATTTTAAAAATTTAAGGTCCCTTACAAGTTTGGTGCCCAGCACCCTCAACAGGTGGCTCGCTTAACCACCTTAACTCCAGCTTCGGGGGATTTGGTGCCCCCTTCTGGCCATCACAGGCACACACACATATAATATACACAGTCACAGCACACACACACACACACACACACACACACACACACACACAGAGGCCAGTTTACATTCAGTTATCCAGGGAGACCCTGGCTGAAAATCAACTGGGTTATGCTGTAGCCTAAGGGAGACTTATCTGACTTTAAAATAAAAACGCCAGAAATTCCAGAAATATTACTACTCTTGTTTTTACAGATGTCAAGTAGGCTGTCATACACTGAGCCAGTAACATTCTAGATGAGGAAAGATGTCCTGGGTAGACGGGGTACACGGTGTGGGGGCTGGACAGCACTCCCCCACAGCAGACCCCAAAGAAGAGTCCTCAGATATAGGACATATGTTGGCTAATCTTGCTGGCCTGCATGGCCATTACTCATAGCTGTCGTCTTTACTCAAGTTCAGTTGCTGACTAGGGCAAACTTTCTGTCTAGATCATGCCATCTGCAATGGGAAGAGCTTCCTCTCCCACTGTTCTTTCTAAAGTGCTTTGCCCACAGGAGGCCACGGGCAGACCTGGATCTTCTGTAAGGCAATAGGGGAAGTTGGACCAGCGGGCCAGCACAGCAAGGATCACTTTAATGGACCTAGTGCCCCTACTGAGAGGAAGAACTTTCATCAGCCAGCACAGAGGCTTTCCCCAGCAGGAGGGGCCAGGGGACAGAAGAGAGAAAGAGGTCTAGGGTAGGACTTGGGGGGGACCACCAACTGGAAGGAGGAAGGGTTGCCTACAAAAGCAAAGGAAAAAAGAAAGTCTAAAGGCAAAGATGGTTCAGGTCCATAAATAAACCTGCTTGAGACCAGCGAATGGAAAAGCAAACTGGAGTCTTTTTTAATACAAATGTAATTAACCAATCTATAATCACCACGGGGAGTGCCGGCTGCGTCTCATTTGTTTCTCCCTCTGTAGGTAATGGACTGATAATGTCTGAGACATTAACACGGTGGAAACCCAGAGCTCCCCACTGAGAAACAAGTCCTCTGTTCTGAGCACGGAAAGAGGCAGAGTGGAGCCCCTTAAGTCACATTCATCTGAGCGACACCAGATCACTGACAACGTTTCCTCTTTTTTAATAAAACAGTCAACAGCACCATAACTCACCTGCAAACATCCAGCGCTTTACGGATGTCCCCCGAAACAGCAGACACTTTGCGGGCACAGAACTGGATTGCAGCACTGTCCAGAACTTGGTCTCTTGACACCTTCAGACAAGACCCAGAGGACATTTGAGTCAGGCTTAGTAACACAGGCCTGAAATCCTAACTACCAGACTACAGCAGGAAGATCTAAAGTCAAGTTAACACAGCAAGACTCTGTCTCAAATAAACATACAGTAAATATAAATGCAAAATAAACGGATCTCAGCATACAACTTACTAGCCCAAGAGGCCTTGTGCATCCCAGTACTGGTAATAAATAAATAAAGTTCCTCTCAGCAACTGAGATTCTAATCATATAAATATTCTCACAGACTAAATAATTTTGTGAGTGGGAGTGTATGTTCATGGCTCTGAGTTTAACACTCAGGACTGCAAAGGTCTAAATCCAACTGGCCTCCTTTCTAGTTCTAAGGGACATATTGCACGTATTTAAGAATTTTATAGAAATGTGGTGCCGGGCGTTGGTGGCGCACGCCTTTAATCCCAGCACTTGGGAGGCAGAGGCAGGCGGATTTCTGAGTTCGAGGCCAGCCTGGTCTACAGAGTGAGTTCCAGGACAGCCAGGGCTACACAGAGAAACCCTGTCTCGAAAAACCAAAAAAAAAAAAAAAAAAAAAAAAAAAAAAAAAAAAAAAAAAAAAAAGAAATGTGGTGCAGAGGTTCGTAAATGGCTTAAAAAAGCAATTGGATCTACAATTTTCTATAGACCCTCTTTTTTGGTTTTGTTTGAGACAGGCTTAACATGAGCCCTGGCTGGCCTCCAACCCAGTCATCTGCCAGTTTCCCAAGTGCAGGGACTAAAGACACCACTAGTAGGCGCAGCTCATAGGCCCTGCTTTTCAAAATTTATCACACTTGTTTATTTTTGTTTGGAGGAAGGTGGAGTAGGACATGCATGCCACAGCTGTGGAGGTCAGAGGACAACTTCTGGGTTCCCTCTACCAGGTGGGTCTCAGGAACCAAACTCGGGTTATCAGAACTGGCGACCAGTACCTTTACCTGTGGAGCTACCACACTGGCCCGTGCCCCACTTTTTAAAAGGAAGCATTTGAACCCTCTAATTCCCACTCTTATTACAACAGCGAAGCGCCAATAAACGAAACCGCACGCAGAAATTCACATAAAAATGCTTTCACTCATTATGGTCCACAGGATCTGGCCACACCATTAATAAAGCAATCAAACTGAAATACTTTAAACCTATCGTTAGCTTTCCATTACAGAGATTATCCCTGCCACAGAATTTGGCACAGCAGTTGGTACTCACCTGATTAAGTCTATCCTGCAAGATTGCAGCTATCTGATTCCTGGTATAAGGCGGGAAGTTCAGTAACTGTGGCTTACAGTTTTCTCTAGCTTCAAGTCTTGGCAGAATTCTGTCCGTGAGATCCAGGGTATTAGCAATACCTGAGAAGACAAGTAACACTTAGCACCAACAGTAAAATCATCCTAAAAGGAAATTAAGCCCCCTAAGATTCCCAGGCTTAACCCAGCATCTCAACTGTTGCTTCCACTTGCTCCCTACCCCACGCTAAGGTAAGATGGACCTACTAGGTGAGACATAGTGCTTAGGTGGGTATAGTGAAGCACAGTCATAATCCCAACACTGCAAGACTGAGACTGGAGGATCATGGATTTGAGGCTACCCTGAACAAGGGACCTTGTCTTCAGGAAGAAGGGTGTGAGAAAAGGGGGTGGGCAGTCAGATTTCTGTTGAATTCCAGGCTAGCCAGGGCTGCAGTGAGACTCTGCCTCAAAAACAAACTTATTTAGCCTGGCATGCTTTGATCACAGCTCTCGGAAGGCAGGTGGATCTGAGTTCAAGGCCAGCCTGGTCTACAGAGCTAGTTCTAGGACAGCCAGGGCTACACAGGGAGACCCTGACTTGAAAACCAAAACACCCAAAAGCAAATATATCGGCATTTGTGCACGCTAAGCACACACTCTATCAGCAACTCACACCCCTCACTGCCTATGTCACTTGGCATGACTGTGTGTGTTGTATGTACACACTTCGTGTGTATATGCACTTCTGTGAGCGTAGGCGGGACCCAAGTTGGTGTCAGATGCTCTCCCTTAGGGTCCTGTACCTTAGTTTTTGAGACGGGGCCTCTCATGCGTATGCACCCAGCACCTTGCCCAGGGAGCCACCTCTCCAAGAGCAACCCCTATTTTGTAGTAGTAGCAGTAACAGTGCTACTAGTGCTACTACCGTAAGGATCTTGCTTGCTATGACACCCCAAATCATCATCTTCCTCTTTCATCCCCCCAAACAGCTGTGACCACAGGAGGACACTGTGGTGTCTGGCTTCTTTGTCATTTTTTATTCAGACCCAACACAAATCAATGTTCTGTTAAGTTACTACCATAGTAATTTTCTTATTTTGCTAAGACAGAAAGCTGGCTTATGATATTTCTATAACTTCAGTTTAGGGGACGAGATGCCCTCTTCTGGCCTCCACGGGTCTCAGGGATGCAAGCAGTGCAGAGCTGCATGCAAACAGACCAACTATGCACATAAACTCACAAACCCGAGAGGTCACTCACTGACGCACACAGGGGAATCTCACGGCTCAGTGGACTAAGCACTGGCTATGCAGGCATGAGGAGCTGGCTTCAGAGCTCAGAAGCCACGACAAAAGCCAGCGAGGCAGGGGTGAGATCCTCAGGACAAGCTGGCCAGCTAGACTAAGGGACTCAGTGAGCTCCAGGTCCAGCAAAAGACTCCGCCTCAGTAAATAAAAATGAAGACCTAGGATGTCAACCTCTGGCCTCTACACACACACGTGTGCACCAACATACTTCACATACATAATAAGTTGAACAGATTTTTAAACAAAGTTTCACATTAGCAGCTGAGCACTAACCAATGAGCACCAATCGGGAGTTGCTTAGCCACGGCCACTCAAACAGTGTGTATAATACATCCTGCCCTTTGCTGTCCAGCTGATCCAGCTCATCCAACACCAACACACTACATAAAAAGAGAAATAATTAGTTCCAGTCACGTTCTCAATCTCCCAAGGTTGGACCTGAGCTTAGGTTGCTTGCCTTAGGTTGGTAGGGCAACAGCCCTCTCACTAACAGGTATCATCCAATTGTTTTCAAGGAACTAGCTTAAAAACAGTTACATTTTAAACTAGGTCTGGCAGTGACAATGCATAACGCATGCCGATCTCTGTGAGTTTAAGGCCAGCCTGGTCTACAGTGCTAGCTCCAGGACAACCAAGGATGGACAAAGAAAGCCCCGTTTCCAAAAACAAAGCAAAACAAACAAAAATAAAAACATCCCAAGTAGGGCAGTGGTGGCGCACGCCTTTAATCCCAGTGCTTGGGAGGCAGAGGGAGGCGGATTTGAGTTCAAGGCCAGCCTGGTCTACAGAGTGAGTTCCAGGACAGCCAGGGCTACACAGAGAAACCCTGTCTTGAGGAAAACAAAACAAAACAAAACCCAAAACCAAAACAATAACAAAAAACAAACAAAAAGAAATGAAACAACAAAACCCCCAAGACAACAACAAAACAGTTAAAACGTAAAGTCAATAATCAGAAAGCATAGGGACTGGAGGTGTGACTCAGTGTAACCCAGAACCCTGGATTTGAGCCCTAGAACCATCAATAGGTAAGTTAGAATATTCTGAAAATTAAAAAGTGTATCATCTTTCCTTTCTTCATATGTACCCATGTCACAGAGCAAAGTTCTCCCCCTGGGTAACATCTTACAGATGCTCACAGCATCGGGCAGCAGAGAAACACTCACATCATGGGGCCCTTCTCGGCCGTCAGGTGCTTCTCCAGCTTTCTCGTCAAGTCCTTCCCAGCTGGTCTGCAGAGCTCCTCCCGACCAAGCTCCTGAGCAATGACTGGGAACACAGCCTGGGCACTCCTCAGGGACATGCAATTCAGCAGGATAGTTTTAAAGCCTTTTATTTCCTTCTAGGTTATAAAAAAAAAAAAAAAAAGCAAACATGGGAGTTAGGTCATCTTCAGACAACAATTTCCTTAAACCTGACCATATCTCAGAGCAAACAGGATACAAGAGCGAAGCTCTACTTTCTTTGGAAAGATTTATACCCTGAAATAACAAAATTTCTTACTTTCAGGAAGCGTTCAATCTTCTAACCATCAACTCTTAACCCTTAAGAGTCAACTGTGGGAGCTGGAGAGGTGGATCAGTGGTGGCTGCTCTTCCAAAGGACTCTGGGTTCAATTCCCAGCACCCATATTGTAGCACACAACTGTCTAACTCTAGCTCCAGGGAAGTCAACATCCTCACAAACCTACATGCAAGCAAAACACCAATGCGTGTACACGCGCACACACGCACACACACACACACGCACACACAAATAGATATATTGTTTCAACAAAAGTATCTATAATATCTATAATTCAGATTCTTGGTGTACCTTGAAGTCTTGCAGAATCCGGCTTAAACAGGCAGTTTTTCCAGTCCCAGGAGCGCCAGAAAGGTAGAGACTCCCAGCTTTTTTCCCACAGATGTGCTCCTTCAGAAACTCCCTGATGACACCCATCTCCTGTTCTCTGGCAGGCAGCCGATCCGGGACAGCTGTATTCAGGACAAGCTTTGCTTGCTGATAGCAAGTGCCTGTGTCAAACATAAAAGGATAATTAAGATATAGCCAAAGGTGACTGGGTTTCACTCAGACCCCCCAGCACAGTTCCTGATGTGGCTCCGCTACCACGTTAGGACGCACCTTCCTGCTTGAACAGTCTGATACTCGCAGACTCCTTCTCCGGTGGACATGGCTGCTCAGGATGTGTTTCGCTCTCTTGACTTCTTTGAGCGGAGGAAAGGATCTGGTGTTGGTGACCCCTGTCTTGTTCTTTTTGGGTGGAAGCCTTACCTATCAGCTCATCATCGAATACTAGTCTGCACCCCTTCCGTGTATGTGAGCGAGGGGGGCCGTTTTCTTTCTTGCCCAGCTTTGGCGGGGAACAGGGAGATAAACGAGGAGTGTTGCACAGGTTGTCATCGCCTGAAACAGGAGGCACAACATGCTCACTCACAGCCAAGCTGCCGGCCACCTAAAACACCGCCTGCAGAACACCGGCCACCTAAAACAC
>NW_021620860.1:866168-896644 GCF_004785775.1 Grammomys surdaster
CACCGCCTGCAGAACACCGGCCACCTAAAACACCGCCTGCAGAACACGGTCCTCCACAGTGGAGAGCAGAAAAAGAACCAGAGACTTCTCCCACATTCGGAAAGAGGTGAATTAATTTCTTTCTTTCTTTGGTTTTTTGAGACAGGGTTTCTCTGTGTAGTCCTGGCTGTCCTGGAACTCACTCTGTAGACCAGGCTGGCCTTGAACTCAGAAATCCACCTGCCTCTGCCTCCCAAGTGCTGGGATTAAAGGTGTGCACCACTACCGCCCGGCTTTTTCTTTCTTTTTTGAGACTAGGATTTCTCCGTGTAGCCCTGGCTGTACTGGTAACACAGGCTGCCCTTGAACTCACAAAAGATCTGCTTGCCTCTGCCTCCCGAGTGCTAGGGTTATAGGTGTGCACCACCATCACTGACAAGAGGCGAATTTCTACCTGATTCAGAATCAAAAAAGAAACTTCTCACCAAGTAGCAAATGTGGCCACCAGATGGCACCCCTGAGTCTTATCGTTGGGTAGAAACCAAATGAGTTCAAGCGGGGTAAAATTGTAAGGTTGTTTTAAAAATAGGACTTATCAACCATGGGGCTACTGACATCTCGGGATAAATAACTTCCCGATATAGGAAGCTGTTTGTGTGCACTGTTGGATGTCCAGCAGCCTCGTTAGCTTTACTCACTGTTCCAATACCATCCCCTCAACGGGAACAATCTTTGGATATGGCCAAATCACCCCCACTCACAACAGATGCTCTCCATACACATGGAGGAGTATTTACCACTAACAACAGTACAAAAGCTCTTAGACTGAGCCGGGCGGTGGTGGCACACGCCTTTAATCCCAGCACCTGGGAGGCAGAGGCAGGTGGATTTCTGAGTTCGGGGCCAACCTGGTCTACAGAGTAAGTTCCAGGACAGCCAGGACTACACAGAGAAACCCTGTCTTGAAAAACAAAAAACAAACAAAAAAAAACAAACAAAAAACAAACAAACAAAAAACAAACAAAAACAAAACAAAAAAACAAACAAAAAGCTCTTAGACTGTGCACACAGAGCAGATGGTACGACACATATAAGGTCTCGGGTTCAACCCCTAACATCCAGCAGCTGTGCCATTACACACACAGGATGTAGGGCAGTTCGAGAAGGATCTCAAGTTTGAGGCAATCCTGGGCTACAAGGTGAGTTCCAGGCCAGCCTGAGTTAGAGATTATTTTTCCAAAACAAAAACAAAAAACCTTTGCCGGGCAGTGGTGGCGCACACTTTTAATCCCAGCACTTGGGAGGCAGAGGCAGGTGGATTTCTGAGTTTGAGGCCAGCCTGGTCTACAGGGTGAGTTCCAGGACAGCCAAGGTTATACAGAGAAACCCTGTCTTGAAAAAACAAAAACAAAAAACCCCAAACAACACATCTAAAAATGGAAATGATTGTTAAAATATTAAGAATCTCATCTAATTGGTTTCCTCTTTTTTCTTTCTCAAGACAGGGGTTCTCTGAGTAACCCAGGCTATCCTGAAACTCACTCTGTGGACCAGGTTGGCCCCAAACTCAAGAGATCCACCTGCCTCTGCCTTCTGAGTGCTGGGATTAAAAGTGTGTTCACCACCTCGCGGCTCATTCGCTTCTTAATTTCACAAGTACGTAGTCAAATTTCACAACACTATAACTGCAAGGAAAATGTAAAGGACGGAACCAGGAGAACGAAGCTCAACCCTGGGTTCCTAAGCAAATGAGCTCTGTTAGTGTACAGCTAAACAGCGAAGTTTGGTACACACTTAGCAGCCATTATGAAAGCAAACACAGCCCTGGTTTTAAAAGCCAGGCATCTCAGCATCAAGGCAAGAAAGGCTAAGCGCTCAGTCACAAAGTGGAAAGCTTACCCAAACGTTTTCGGGGACTGAGAGGCAGAATTTTTACGTCTGCACACGGAGTGGTGGGTACAGGCTGGGCGTTTCTAAGCTTCACTTCACTGTCCCGGGAGTTTGTTTTGTTCAGGGTCTTAGATTGCTTCTTTTTCGGAAAGCTGATGGAAGCTTGTGTCTGGGATCGGGTTTGAGGCATGACGGCCACACAACTGGCTACAAAGGCCAATCAGGGAAGCCAAGAGAAAAACACAGAGTTTACTCATACTGGGGACCAGCATTCCAAAAATCATGTTAACATAGCATTTCTAACATTTAGTTCTGCTTCCCATGCAAATCTATGTAATAAAGGGTAATGCCTAGTACGTCTAACATTCCGTTATACACATATTACACACTATACAGTCTTATCATACGTCAGACGTAGAAACTCTTAGCTCTCTCTTAAAGTCACAGAAACACATGGCTATCACCCTGGGCATCCTAGGACCAGACCCAAGTTCTTACACTTGAGCGATGCCAGAAGTTTATTTCCAGTGATTTCTATAATACTTCTAGTTCCTTCACTGTAGACACGCGAGACGTCTTTTAGCACTAGTTTAGTTCCAGACCGTCACATTTAGGCTCTCCTAAGTCCAGGTAGTGCAGCTCCGTCCGCCTCTGCGCACAACTAGCCAGCACTCCACAAGGCTCTCAACCCCACCCTACACCATTTCCTCCCAGCAGCTCTCTGCTCCTTCCCAACACTCCGTGCTCGAACCGCTTCCAGAGCTCACAACCCCCTCCCTGACCCAGCCTCAGACCTCAGGCGATTTCCGCTCTCCACCGGCCTTGCTCGGAACAGCCTCAACTCTCTGGGCACCAGACCTCACGGAGCTTTTCACTCTTTAGGGCTGTGTCACTCAGTGCACACTCTTCGTGTCCGGATCACGACCGCAAGGACTCTCCCGCCACAAGATCCACAGCAGCTGCAAAGTCAGCTCGCGCCAAATCTGCTCTATCTCAGCGTTCTCTACTCCCGCCAAAGTCCAGCCAGGCTTCTGATTAGTTGTCACTAATCACCACGCCTTCGCCGGTGACGGCCGGCAGCCAATAGGACAGCCCCAGGTCTCAGAGCCCAACACGAAGGCGTTAACGTGAGACCTTCGAGGAAAGGCGCGCGCTAGCGAGCACGCCACGGCGCAAGGCCTGGCGGGAAGTGTAGTTTTTTTGCTTCCACGCACATCTACTTCCGCATTTTTATTTCTACTGGGGTATCTTTGTTCCCCGCGTTGCCTAGCGTTCTCATTATACTGAGCTATCTTTGCTCCTCTTCTCTGCCAAATGTACCTATTTTCATTATTGTGGTGGGCTAGATTTTAAGAGGGCTACTACACAAGTCCTACTCTTTGGGGGGCGATCCTGTATGGCATGACGCAAATGAATGTATAAGATCGCATAGTTCTCTGTGGGGGAGGAGATGATGACTTGAACCAGGGTATTTTGGGGGGGCAAGTTCCAGACCTATATAAGCAAACTGACATCATCTCACTATTTGTTGACTTGCGCTTGAGAAGTGAGAAACAAGTCCAACACCAAAAGTAACAATTTCAAGGTAATACATTCCAAGGGCCTTCTTAACGTTAATCTATTTACACATCGTAGGGAGTAAAATTATGTCCCTTTAATTTGAAAATCTTTTATGACCAAGCACCAGGGTTTCGGAGCCAGGAAAGACAGTTATCGGAGAGGCAAGCTGAGAATTTAATGAAAAATGTAAATTAGAGTAGTCATTTGCAGGCAGGCCAAGCTCCAAGGTTAATAACCCACCTCTAGTTCTTTTTTTTTTTTTTTTTTTTTTTTTTTGGTTTTTCGAGACCACCTCTAGTTCTTTTAAAGACCAGAACCCAATTCTAGGTAATGGTAAAGTTTATGGGATTTCGTTCTTGGGGTTTTTTTTTTTTTTTTTGGCAGCTCTGACTGTCCTGGAACTATGGAGACTAGGCTGGTCTCAAACTCAGAGATCTGTCTGGGTCTGCCTCCCAAGTGCTGGGATTAAAGATATGCACCACCACACCTGGCTATAAAATATATCTTTTACTCTCCGATACAAAATAAAATAGACACAAAACTAGCAATAGGTGAGCAACAGGACAAACACCAGTTAACTCTTATTTCAAATAGCTGGTAACAGTCAAGGAGTCCTTAAGAGTGTAGGGCTGAGCTCGGTATTTTACCTCTATCACCTTAATTAGTCTTTATAAGCACCCTAGGCAGTTTTTATAACTAGTTAGAAGAGCTGATATTTGCATTTTAAACTCTGACAGAAAACTAAACTCTTTACTACTTAATTATGGAGGAAGATTAAAGAGAGTTGGGTTCTAAACAGGTCAAGATGGTGAAGGTGTGGACCACCTTCTGTAAAGGTTTTCTAGCAGCTAAGAACTCCAGAAGAAAGCAAGCTACCGTGAGTGGGAGAAACCACCATGGAAGGAAGGCTTCCAGCGTGTTTCTACCGGGACAGTGAAACCCGAGACCACCTCTATGGCTCGCATCTTTGTAACTTGAGGACCTAAAACCTGCCCACAGCATCTGAAATAGCAATATATGCCCAGCCAGCTTAGGAGATGGTAACACATGACATACCTGAGTTACAGGGGAGGGAGCAGGGAGGTTGTGTTTAATGTGCATATTGCAGCCTAAGAAAGCATTCACTGGGAGAAAAAAAAAAAAAGCACCAACTCAAGAAAAGTTTGCAAGAGTGGCCATGCAGGCAAAAGGTCGGGACTGACTGTAAAAGGTTATCTGCTGGAGGGTTCTCCTCCAGTAACCTCACACATATCAGTTCATCTCTGTACCTTTGTCCTCAGGTTCCCGGCTGGAATGTGTTACTTTCCTTCCTGGTCAGCCCCTATGAAAGTCTTTCAATACCCTGCATAGCTTCCTCCTGATCTACTAGACTATGGGCTTTGAAGGCAAAGACCAGGTCTCAGTCATCTACATGTGTTGATGCCTGCCATCAAGTCCATGACAACTGCTTGCCGAAAAGGATGAAAAGGACATTCTGTCAGGCTCATGTCCACTGTTTGCAGGAAATGACTTTTATGGTTGTAAAGCACATATATAGTCCTCTAAATCTCAAAACCATAAACGTAAAAGAATAAATTGAATTATGTGTTAAAAACAGATCAGACTGGGGGTTGGTGGTGTCAAAGGTGAAACCCTTCTTGTAATTCTTCTCTGGTGTGGTCAGGATCCTGAGATTGGCATCTTACCATCTACAGAGTACTGAGAAGCAAGAGGAAGGCAGCGTCCTTCCCACGAGTTGCAGTTCACAGTCTGGGCCAGGAAATACTTAAGAGGCACCTTCACAGCACGCACAGCTGGGCCTGAGCAATCGTCAGGGAGCGAGCTGGTTCTTATCGCTTAACTCCTCACAGGGTCATGGCGCAGGAATCAAGTCACACTGGAAAGACCTGTCTGGCATCTTTCTGAGCATGTGCAAAGGTACACGCATGGACCAACAATACTACCCGAGTGAGATAAATTTACAGAGCTGGAAGTTGAGGGTCATTTAAGCAAGTGCTATATGCAGGCTATTAAGTCAGAAAGAACAATGAAATCAATAAATAGTTTATTATTTATATTAATAACAATAATGGGGGTCAAATAATCAGCAATTCAGCCACTCTGGTAGTAACCCTTCCCCGGAAGGTTTTTCTGATCTATATTCCCTGAGAGCGATACACACACACACACACACACACACACACACCCATTCTATCTACCGAGATTCCATTAGAGTGATCTGCACACACACCCATTATAAACCCAGAGGGAAGTAACTGGCTAGCAGTGAAAGTACAAGTCAAATTCAGTGGACTCTGCTGCAGTTCTGTCAGCAGGGTTAGGGAGACAAAGAAGCTTGGTTGAATTTTAACACCTAGAGGCAAAGCTCAAGAAAACCGGCTAAGATTTCGGCTGAAAAAGCCGTGAAGATGTGGTGGTGCACACCGGAAGAAGCTCAGCACCGGAAGAAGCAAGATGATCTCTGAGTTCAAGGCTAGCCTGGTCTACAGAGTGAGTTCCAGGTCAGCCAGGGCTATGCAGAGATTCAGAAGATGAGGGCCCTGCCCCACCTTTTCTTCTACTGTCTGGTTGAGAATCCACCTCAAAGCACAGGCACATGAAGATAGAATCTAAGGGGTTACAAGGAACAGAACCCATGGAAAGGAGCCTCTGGGGGTCCTTCAGAGAGGGGCAATGAGGAGTTAAGCAGCAAATACAAAACAGAATCACTGGGCAGCCAGGCCAAAATGGTGATTTTTAAAACCCACAGAAAGCCCTCAGAAAGCTTCAGATGCTTCTCCTACACACATCCACACGTCCTTTGTTTTTTTTGTTTATTTTTTGAGACGGGGTTTCTCTGTATAGCCCTGGCTGTCCTGGAACTCACTCTGTAGACCAGGCTGGCCTTGAATTCAGAAATCCACCTGCCTCTGCCTCCCAAGTGCTGGGATTAAAGGCATGCACCACCACTGCCCGGCCCACACATCCTTTCTTAAGGGAGCCTGAAACCACACTGGCACACTTACCCAGAATAGGAAACAGTGGGCTTCCTCCTCTCTACATGCCTTCACTTGAAACAGTATTATTGCTCATGACAAAAATACACAGTTTTCTTTTTTTTGTTTGTGCTTAAGGTTTAATTAAACTGCACAGAAAGAAATGTACCAAACAATCCAACCTGAGACCAGATAATACATTTTACGCCAGGGGTGAGGTGCAGGGATCCCCGCTATTGTGGAGCAGCACTGTGACCCCCAACAACTCCAAGATAAATCACACAATAAATTATTTTTCAAAGAATCTGACCCACATGCGGATGGACACACACGCGCACATGCACACGCACACACGTCACTCTGGTCTCTTACTCAGTGTTGACTGTAACTTCCAGGCTGGAAACTGTGGGAAAGGAGAAGAGTTAGACATGAAAAAAAAAAGGGGGGGGTTGCTAAGCCCCTCTACCACTAGTCGAGTAAGATGGAAGAGAATCAGAGAAGAAACCCACCAAGCTGTAAGAAACAAGAGCAGAAAGGAAACAGCGGTTATCAAGGATGGTTTTAATTAATGACGTCATAGAGGGGCGGAAGAAAGCAGAGAGATCTAACACAAGTAAAGGCACAATGAACATGGGGTGGAGTGGAACCAGACCCTTCCTTCAGTTAAATGGTTGCTGTTGGGTTTTTTGGTTTTGTTTTGCCTGTGATTGAAGGTGGTTATCTTTTTTTTGTTTTCGAGAAATGAGTCTTGAAGGCAGAATTATAATGGCCTCCTCTCTTCCCTCTCATTCCCTGAATTTGGGTGGTTTAACAGAGTTCCCTTGACCACATAGCGAGGGACTGAGAGTCACAGGGAAAGAAAGCTTACACCCGGAATGTGAAGAAGCTGATTTGCAGCTGATGGCAGGTTGGGTTTCCAGAAGGACAGACAGCGCAGTCAGTCGTGCTATCAAAGAGCCTCTGGCGTCCTATACTCCACCCCAGAGCCTCAGAGAAGCAAGAACCCTGGAGTCACCTTTCTCCCACACTCCAGAAGCATTCCGCCTACAGATTATTTTTCAAGTGATCAGGAGAATTAAAACGTACCCCAACCCTGAGTTGCTCTGCAGCACGTCTATTTACAGTTACCCCCGCCCTCACCTCTCCTGGAGGTAAGTCCGGGTCTCACTTCAAGATGGGAAGCCACTGGGTGAGGGGATTCTCCCAGGGCACTGGCCAATGACTAGTTTCTTTGCCTTTCCTAGGAAAGGGGGCAGGGATGAATTCCTGGTGATGACCACCTCACGTCCATCAGCTGGGATAGCCCTAGCGGCTCACGTAAGTGGCCGAGGCTGTGAAAAGGGCAGGACTCTGCAGCTGCAGCAAAAATCCCAGGAGAGAGGAAACCACACCTGGAATATGAAGTACTTTGGTCCAGGTTTGGTGACTGGAGAAAGGGGCATCTAGATCATCTGAAAATCAGAACTACTGCCTGGCTTCAGGCAGGGCAGTACAAAACAGCTACGGAGGGTTTCCCATTAGGGAAAAATACCATGAGAGCTGTTGACAAAGCTTCTGGTTGCTTAGCTGGGCAATGTCTCTCCCCTTTGGGAGGGGACAAGGGAATAAAAGGGACTAAGTAATAGCCTCAACATGAGACCATCCAATCTTCCACTGAAGAGACAACATTCCCATGAGGACATAAGGGACAGTTTAAAAGGGGAAATTGTCAGTGTTCTTACAGCCCACCCACCTTAGACCTGTGTTACAAGCTTTGTACAACATACAAAATAGACAACAATTTTGAGGATCACATTCCCATCTTCAATAGCAAATATACATGATAATAAATTTGTTATTAACAGCAGGACCAAATAATGAATAAGGCAAAGACATTTAAGTTAGGTATGTAATCAACATACTCCATCAACTGGAGGAGCAGACTCACCAACTCAGATCTAACCCCAGGCCTTTTTTGGTGGTTGTTCCACCAGGCAAAGACAATGAAAATATCATTGATACCCACATGACACAGTCTGAATCTGGGGAAGAGAAAGGGCGGTAGGTCAAGTCGAGGAAGGTATCATCAGCCCGAGCAAAAAGCTGGGGTTTGGCTTTGTGAGTAGATGTATGTGTGTGTGTATACAAATATATATGTGTGCATGTATACATGTACATACACACATATACATAAATACACACACATATACATTTTTGATGTTCTATGTTTCAGTAAGGGAAAATTTTCACACTTTGATAACATTGTACAAAAGGCATCAGCTCCCATTTCAACAACAAATGGGAAGACTTCACAGTCAAGTTCAACACTTAGCATCTACCCTGGACTCTCACAGTATCAGCTTCTCCCTCTCTTAGCTCTGTTCACTTTAGGACGCTGGGAGCGTAACTGCTAACAGATGTGAGAAGAAGGCTAAATAGTGAACAATTAAAAGTCTGGTGAGATCTAACCGCTGCCCCAGGAGTCCAAGTGGTCCAGGTGCTGGCAATGAGTAACAATAAATAAATAAACCAAGTCAGGTCCACCTTTACCAGTCCTGGAAGATTTGGGTTTGACCGGGCATTACGCACAGATCCTTAAGCCCATGTTCAACTAGATTAGAAAGGTCCCTATGAGCCAGGTGTGGTGGCGCACACCTTTAGTTCCAGCACCTGGAAGGCAGAGGCGGGGGATCTCTGAGTTTGAGGCCAGCCTGGTCTACAGAGTAAGTTCCAGGACAGCCAGGAATGCACAGAGAAACCCTGTCTCAGGGGAAAAAAAGAGTAAGAATAAAAATAAGAAAGGAAAAAAGAAAGGAAGGAAGGAAGGAAGGAAGGTCGGTCAGTTCTTATGACAGTTTAACCCTGTGGTGTATATGGAAGTTCTTCACTAGCTTCCCCTACCCAATTCATAGAACAGTCCCGTCTCCCTACTGTCATGCAAGATTTGAGCAGCTTGTGGCCAGATCAAGGACCATAGGAAACCAACTTCTTTGGGTATAGAGTTCAAGTGCCTCACATTGCTGTTGGAGAAGAGACACTCCCTGGCCAACAGACCAACAACCTCAGTTGGGACATCCACTTCCTGTGCTGTTTACCTACAACCTGGAAGACAAAGAAACAATGAACTGCTGGCCGCCAGGGAAGACTTGCCTCCTGGATGGTGGCGTGCCTCCCTAAGTCTTTGTGTTTCTTGGTTTAGAGGACTTTGCATATCCCCCTGAAGTTCCCTTTTCTATTCTGTGGCCTTAAACCCTGCAGTCTCAGGAAGGTACGGTGGCAGAGGAAACAGGAAGAGCTTGTTGCTGTCAGATGGGTATGAGATTCTCAGTATGAGCAGGCTGTCAAGACCTCACTGGCCCTGAAGAGCCAGACACTCCTGTGAAGTGAATGCTTCCTGACTTCCTTCTTAGTCCCCCTGGAGCATTCCCCAGGGGCTGAAGGACTCAGGCTGCTGACCACTACAGGGTTACTCAGAAAAAACTGAAGCAATCAGGAGGGTGTGGTTAAGGCCCTATCTTATCATGTCTTATAAGAAGTCTGTAGGGTCTGTGACTTGGGAATGGACAATGCCCTCAATAAAAAGTGACTCTTCTCTTGAGGGATTCGGAAAGGACACCCTTCAGCCTAGCACCCTAGAGAAGGGGCAGGAGGCCCCAGAGCTTGGACAGCCCTGGCCCTTAGCTGCGCAAGAGCTGACTAGCTCTAAAATGATCCTCATTTACCTCACGCCCTTTCACTATTTAGCTAACTGATTAGTAGTTAGTGTGTATGTACAACTCATCTCTTGGGATAGGGGAAGAGGGATGAGAACAAAACCAAGACACTCTTAAAACTGAAGAAGACGCATTTCCTTGTCCTTTCTGTAACCTGACCTTTAAAACAGATCACTTCTCTGCAAATCCCCTTCCTGCATCACGGAATCCCCTTTCCTCAGAAGTCCTGGCCACACCAACCTCCTAAATATGGACTATAATGCACACACCACACTTCGCCCTCAGTGAACGACAGAGACAGGGGTTCCGTTTTCTACCCTGCCCAATGTGAGTCCATTCACCATAACAAGGCACCTTTCCCTGGAAGAAAGCGGGAGACATGGAAGCTTTCTCCTCCCCTGGCAGGCAGGGCTTGCTGGAAGAAGGTGGATCTGGGCATGAGACCCTACTGCCAATAGGAAGAGTCCAATCACCAAGTCCAGAGAGGAGATGCATAGATGGCGCTGGGCTGGGAGGATGCTCAGAGTCTAGGGTCGGTTGCACTGGAGAAACACTGTAGGAGCTCTCATGCAGGTGTTAGGGGTTGGGGGACCATCTGAGAAGAGGAGGTCCATCCTTTTCCTGAGGAGCAGGACCATGCGAGGCTTCACCTGAGAATGGGCGGCAGAGGTGGGGCTCCACGGGCAGCTGGAAGAGAAAAAAACAAAAAATATACATAGTGAGTGCACATGCCAGACTAAATAACACTTCTGAAATAGACAGCCTTTTTTTCTATTTAAGATTTATGTTTTTAATGTATGTGAATGTTTTATACATCTATCTGTATAGAAGAGGTCATCTGATCCCATGAGACTAGATACAATACAGACTGTTGTGAGCCCCCATGTGTGTGAACTCAGGGTCTCTGAGTCATTTCTCCAGCCCCCACGACAGGCTCTTTAAGTCAATTTTTAAAATCAGGAGACTAGGGCTGGATGGCTTGGTAGGTAGGTGCCTGTTGACAAGCCTGCTGACCTGGGTTTAATCCCCAGGGTCACTTGGTGGAAGGAGAAACACCCACTGACATCTACATGCATAGAAGCACATTTGACCTCAGAGAACACACAAGCCACGCTGCATACAATCATGGAAGCTGTTTCACTCCCCTCGCACCTCGGTTGGTTTTGCTGGGGTACACTCTTTGAAGATGCTTATATTCTTCTGGAGCAGGGAAGTCCTCCACTGGATGGAAGGAGTACTTAGACTCAAAATCATCTGTGAAAAGAACAGAGTTATGAAGTCATCCCTCCCACAGACTTTTGATTCTTAGGACTCTCCCTATTTACTAATCTCCTGTGGGGTCTGCTAAATGAAGAGCCTGCCCTGCCCACCAAACTGAAGATCCCACGCCAGCAGAAGCATTGCCCTGGGTGCATCTCATGTACAGTGGATACCCAAAGACCCCTACTCTGGGGGCTGGGGAGGTGGAGCAGTCAATAAAGTGCTTGTCATGCAGGTGTAGGGACTTCAGTTTGGATCCACAGCACTAGGCTGGGGGTATGGTGACACATGCACATACAAACACATACATACAGAGAAAAACATTAATCATTTTTAAAAATTGTGTGTGTTGAGTGTTTTGCCATCATGTGCATCCAGTGCCCACAGAGGCCAGAGGAGAGCATCAGACTTCTGAGACAGGAGTTCCAGACTGGTGAGGCCCCACGTGTGTGCTGGAAGTTGAACCTGGTTCTCTAAAGAGTAGTCAATACTTGTGAGCTTTCTCTACAGTCCCTTTATTTATGTTTTATGTCAACTTGACACAAGCCAGAGTTCTCTGAAAGGAGGGAACATCAATTAAGAAAATGTCTCACCCGGTGGTGGTGGCACACACCTTTAATCCCAGCACTTGGGAGGCAGAGGCAGGTGGATTTCTGAGTTCAAGGCCAGCCTGGTCTACAGAGTCAGTTCCAGGACAGCCAGGGCTACACAGAGAAACCCTGTCTCGAAAAACCAAAAAAAAAAAAAAAGAAAATGTCTCTATAAGACCTGGCTATAAGGCACTTTCTTACTTAGTGACTGATGGTGACAAGCTCAGCCCGTTGTGGGTGGCACCATCCCTGTGCTGGTGGTCCTGGGTTCTCTTAAGAAAGCAGGCTGAGCAAATCATGGAGAGCAAGCCAGTAAGTGGCACCTCTTCATGGCCTTTGCATCAGCTTCTGCCTCCAGGTTCCTGCTCTGTCTGTTCAGTTCCTGTCCTGACTTCCTTCAATGATGAACAGCGATATGGAAGTATAAGCCAAATAAGCCCTTTCCCAAGTTGGTTTTTGGTCATGGTGTTTTATCACAGCAATAATAACCTAAACTAAGACAATTTATTATTATTGTTGTCGTTTGTTTTTAAGATAGAGTCTCACCTTGTATACCTGGCTAGTCTGAAAAGTGTGCAGACCAGGCTGGCCTCAAACTCGGAGAGCCCAGCTTGCCTCTGCCTCCCAAGTGCTGGGATCAAGGTGTGTACCACCATGACCAGAGCTAGTACCGGCCCTTTTAAAACTCCTAGTCTAAAGGCATTTTAAGCTGATTTTTCAAATCTTTCCACCCAAAATCAGACACCACTGGAAAGGAGTTAAAGAGTGTGAGCAGCCAGGCAGTGGTGGCACACGCCTTTAATCCCAGCACTTGGGAGGCAGAGGCAGGCGGATTTCTGAGTTTGAAGTCAGCCTGGTCTACAGAGTGAGTTCCAGGACAGCCAGGGCTATACAGAGAAACCCTGTCTCAAACAAACAAACAAACAAAAAAGTGTGTGAGCTCACAGAAAGAAGTATCACTTTGTTCCAGAAACACCATGAGCTTAAAAGATTGTTATGGGAAATGAACTGAATTAAATTTACAAGGTGGTAGTCATTAGCTTCAAATGGGGATATGTGTCTCTAGCTGGTGAGTTTCAACCGGAAAGTTTTCTTTCACCCAAGGCTATCCTATATTGCCCTGCAATGCATTTCACATAGCCATGCTGGCCCCACCCCACATTCTATGAGCCTTATGGATATAGCTTGTTCAAACTTCAAGGGTCCTTTTTTTGCTTCAAAGCTTCCTATTTGTTTGTTTAGATAGGGTCTTGCTATGTATTACAGGCTAGTTTTGAATTTAGGATTCTCCTGACTCAGCTAACCCTGTGTGCTGGGATGATAGACATGTGCCACAATGTCCTACTACATTTTAAAGATTTCTGTAATATGGATGTATGTTCAAAGCAAACCCCTAGTGTGTCTGTTAAAAACAGACTGGATTGTGTTGGGGGGGGGGTAGCAACGGAGGAACCCACTAAACATCCTACAGTACTGAGGGTCACAGGAAACCTCATGGTTTGTTCTACAAGTCTTCAACAAAGGCCTGACAACACCTCTGGAAATCTTCTCTTGTGGTTCCATTCCAGACCATGAAGTGAGGAACTCATGAGGTAAACTCTCTAAAGTAGAGTCCTCAAGTTATAACCTGGATGACCCAATACTCATCTAGGCATTTCCCGGCTCTGTAGAGGGGGGAAAAGTGGGGTCCAAAGAGATGAAATAACTTCCTAAAAAAAAAAAACCCAAGGCTGGTTTGTCAATGGCCTCTGTATATTTTGTTTTTGTAGCACTGGGGCTCACACCAAGGGCCTCCATGAGCTAAGCTTCCTTAGCTTTTTGTGCTTTTTCTGTAGTGCAAGGGGCTGAACCCTGGCCCTTGCTTTTGCACACATTAGGGTAGTGCTGTTCCACAGAGCTTCATCCTGCGCCTCCTGAGTTTAAGTAACCAGTATCTCCTCCTTGGATAGATAGTTCTAGGACATATATGAATAAAGAGGATAGTCTCTGACAGAAAGCCTAACCAGAGGTCCTTGTGGGGACTTGAGAGTAGCTTTCAAATTAGCTTGACTCCTGATGGCTGGACTTCAGTCTGTTCATGTAAAGAAAGGGTCAATGGATTGGGAGCAGGACTCAAGAGTAAGAGTCAGGAGAGGACCTGCTGTGAACGAAGGCTACTGCCCTGGGCATTCTCCACCTCCACGGGCAACCTGGACTCCTGTCAGCGAAGCCACCATCAGAACTGGTAGACAAAAATCACTAACTACTTACCCAAGAAGGAGCGGACAGTGGTGATGGAGTCTCTATGGCCATTCCGCAAGGGTGGTGGTGGAGGAGGGGGTGGCCCAGCTGGTGTCCTTGAGGGTGGAGGTGGGGGCTTTCCTCTGCTTGGTGGTTCTGACCCATGCATCCGGTAAGGGGGAGGGGGAGGGGGAGCATCCCTGGCACCATTTCGGATCATGGGCGGTGGGGGTGGAGGAGCTGCAATTAAAATCCAAAGCAGTTAGGCTTGGGTTGGAGCTGGCAAAGGAAAGAAAGGCTTGAGAGACAGGAGCAAGAAAGCAGCCTAGGGGAATCTAGTGAAGGAGCGAGTGTGAGAAACGCCCAACGATACAGATGCACAGCAATGCTGCAATGAAATAAATTCATTGTTATACACCGACTATAAAAAAATCATACAACACCAGGCAGTGAGTGGAGGCACATGCCCTTACAGCACTTGGGAGGCAGAGGCAGGCCTGGTCTACAGAGTGAGTTCCAGGACAGCCAGGGCTACACAGAGAAACCCTGTCTCAAAGAACAAAAACAAAAAATCATTGATGGGCTAGAGAGATGGTTCGGCAGTTAAGAGCACTGACTGTTCTTCCAGAGGTCCTGAGTTCAATTCCCAGCAACCACATGGTGGCTCACAATCGTCTATAATGAGATCTGATGCCCTCTTATAGAGTGTCTGAAGACAGTGACATTGTACTCATGTACATAAAATAAATAAATAAATAAATCTTTCAAAAAAATTAGCATTATAAAAAATCATTGAAAATAAAAGACAGATTCAGGCTCTAAGAGAAGCCTTGAGGTAGCGAGGTAAGTCTCCGGTTACCTTCCCATACCGAGCTGCAGCTGCCCACCTCTATCTGTTTGTTTAGTTTTGGTCTGTTAGGGTTTCGTTATGGTTTTTGCATTTTTGAGATGAGTCTCAACCATCCATCCATCTTCCTTCCTTCCTTCCTTCCTTCCTTCCTTCCTTCCTTCCTTCCTTCCTTCCTTCCTTCCTTTCTTTCTTTTTTCCCCCGAGACATGGTCTGTGTGTAGCCCTGGCTATCCTGGGACTCAACAACGCAGTAAGCTCATCAGCGCACTCCATTTCCATATGCTCCTATACAAACAAACCAAGAGAGTCAAGGATGTGCCCAATGTCGCACAACAAATAGAGCCACCACACAGAAGACCATGGGCTACTCCAGCACTGATGCTCTGGCTCCCGATGGGGCAGCAGGCTGAGGCCTTGGCTCATGCTGCTCATGGCTTATGGACGGAATACAACTACCAGGATGTAAAAGCAGGAAGTCTTCAGACATCCGAACTGTCTCCCCTTGACACATATGTCACTTTTATTTTCTCTGCTCTTATTACAGAACAGGATTAGGAAGATATGGGATTTGCTCACATTAACCAGTTCTTTAGGAGCTGAAGAGACGGCTCAGCAGTTAAGAGCACTGACTGCTCTTCCAGAGGTCCTGAGTTCAATTCCCAGCAACCACATGGTGGCTCACAACCATCTGTAATGAGATCTGATGCCCTATTCTGGTGTGTCTGAAGACAGCTACAGTGCACTCATATATATAGAATAAATAAATCTTTAACGATTATGAGCCACCATGCAGGTTCAGGGGACTGAACCTGGGTCCTCTGGAAGAGCACTCAGCACTCTTAACTACTGAGCCATCTCTCTAGCTGTACCCCCACCCACTCAGTGCAGTTGTTTTTTTTGTTTTTTTTGTTTTTTTTTTACCTGAACTTTACAGAATCCTGAGCTAGCTTATGCTATAGGCAGGGAAATACCACATCATCAGTGTATCAGGTTACTGTTTGGGGTAGGTCCTAAAAGACTGCTAGGGAGAGCACAAATCTACACCAGCCTAACCAGGCAGCAAAACAGCATAATGGTCTTTTTACTAATTTACTTTTTGCTTTGTGAGATAGGTTTTCTCTGTGTAATAGTCCTGGTTGTCCTGGAACTCACTTTTAGACCAGGCTGGTCTCAAATTCAGAGATCCTCCTGCCTCTCAAGGGCTGGTATTAAAGGCAAACGACACTAGGCCTGGCTTATTTTTTAATTTGTATTTAGACTTAGTTATGCATGTGTGTGTGCCTATATGTCTGTATATGCACCCTGCATGTACAGGTACCCACGGAAGCCAGAAGAGGGCATCAGGTCCCTTGGAAGTGCAGTTACAGGAGGCACTGAGCTATGATAAGGATGATGGAAACCAAGTCTAGGCCCTCAGGAAGAGCAGCAAGTGCCCTGGCAAACATTCTATGTGTGTGTGCACACAGACACATTCAAGTAGGCCTTCACTGAGGCTTCTGTACTGCTTTGCTAAATGTTCTTTTCTCATTTGGGTCACACACAGTCTCCCTATGTTGTCCAGGACAGTCTCAAACTCCTGTGGCTCAAGCCAGCCTCCTGCTTCCACCTCCAACCCAGCTGGCACCCATTCCTTAATTCTTGAGCCACTCACCACTTCTCCACTGCACAGAAGGGTCCCCCCAGCACTCAGACACCGTCAGTTCTCAGGGTCCGCCTGCCCGCCCGCCCTGTCTGCACACAGAGGACCACGTCCTTCATCTTGGAGTTCTTCCATTACTCTAACAAGCTCATGGGCTTTTGCTTTGCCTTTTAATATTTAATATTTTATGAGTGTATGAGTGTTTTTGCTAACATTTATACCTGTGGACCATGTGTCTCTGATGCCAACAGAGACCAGAAGAGGGCATCAGATCTTTTGAAACTCTGTACACAAAGTTGTGAGCCAACCTGTAGGTGCTAGGAAACTAACCCTGGTGCTCTGGAAGAGTAGTCAGTGCTCTTAACCACCAACCTATCTGTCCAGCCACCAAGCACATGGTTTTTGTTGTTGTTGTTTTGTTTTACTATTATTATTTTAACTAAAAATTATTTAGAATTAGGTGTGGACACCTTTAATCCCAGCATTCTGGAGGCAGAGGCAGGTGGAGCTCTATGAGTTCCAGACCTTGTCTCAAAACTAAAACAATCCATTGCGTGTGGGACTGGTTCAGCTCCAAGTCTTTACAAAGCCCCACTTTCACTCCTGCTGTCCTTGTCCTTTCCAGTGACCTCCCTGCTGTCCCAAGTGTTATGAATAGTCCTACTTCAGGCCTTTTCACACTGGCACCATAGAGGCTAAGCCTTCTCTCACTCTAACCTCTCCCCCAATTCAAAATACAGCATTATTTATATGTATTTACTAGGCTGTCCACCAGGCTGATCTTTTTTCTCTTTTCCCTAACAATTACCAACACATAAAAAGGCACCTAATTCTTATTCTCCTTAAACACTGCAGAGACACTCTGAGAGCAAGCACTTACCTGCTCCCCTGCTAGGAGGGTCTCGGGCTGGGGGAGGTGGCCTGTTACTCAACAAAGAAGGGGTGGCTGAGGCGGGTGGAGGAGGTGCAAGGCCTCGGACAGGCCCTGGTGTTTTCCTATGCAAAGAATTGTGTCTCTGTGGCAGCTCAGGGGCTGACTCATTGGTGGGGCTTGAGGGCCCATTGGGGACCCCAGGAGGCTGACGGTAAGGCGGTGGGGGAGGAGCCAGAGACTGGCCACTGGGTCCTGTTCTGACGTTCACAGGGGAAGGAGGTGGCTTTACAGGGGGTGGAGTAGGATGTCCTTCTCGACCAGGGTGCAGCCTCTGTCCAGGTGTTGGAGGCAACGGTTTCTCCCTGTTGTAGGCTTGGGCTTTGTTGCTGTGCAGAGGCAGAGGAGTAGGGGGTGCGTTGGCACGCCGCCCTGGAGGTGGTGGGGGAGGTGCAGAGGAGCTGTGCTTCATTCCTGTGCCACTGGTGGCGTTGGGCCGAGAGAGGTCCGGTAAGGAGGGTCTCTGCATCCGGGGCAGTTCTGGGAGGGAGGCTCGGCTGCTTTCGGTATCATCGTGAGGACGCCCACTGGCTGCAGACCCCGGAGGTCTTGGAGCAGCAGCTCGAGAACTGGGGACCTGCATGGCTGGCTTACCAGCTGGAATCTCTACAAACACACAAGACAACACTGTGTTAAGAGTTAAAGTCTATCTGTCAGGGCCCTAGCTGAGCCAGCCTCAGTGCAGCCTGCACAACAGCCATCAGAGCACCAGCCAGCCTTGGCTGTGCTTGCTTCCCTGTGGTCCTGGGATCGAGCCCAGAGCCCAGTGTGTGCAGGCACGCCTCCCCTCGCTGAGCTCCATCTCCAACCTCAGTTCTGAGTTCTAATCAGGGCTAAACAGATTCGGGACCTGTTAATAAATGCTGCCAACACAGCTTGAACACGTTTAAATTAAATTACACTTATTTATTTTACCCTTTTTTGGGGGGAGGGGGTAGTTCTGTTTAGCCCTAGTTCCTGGAACTTACTGTGCAGACCAGGCTGGCCTCAAACTCAGAGATCCACCTGCCTCTGATTCCTGAGTTCTGGGATTAAAGGTGTGCGCCACCAGGCCAGGCTTATTTGTCTTTTTGTTCCTTATTTCACTTGACTGAGGTCTTCTAAGTTTATCTGTGTTTTCATAAAAACATTAATTTCCTTCTTAAGGGCCAAATAATAAATCTATTCTATGTGTGTATACCTTTGTCTATGTGTAAATATTCTGAATGTATTTATGTATTTAGAGACAGGGCTCATGTAACTTAGGCTGGCCTCAGACTCAGTACGTAGCCAAGGATGACCTTGAATGTCTGAGATTCACTCTCCTGTATCTATCTCCCAAGTTTTGGGATTACACGTGTGCAGCACCTAGCCTGGTTTCTACAGTACTAGGGACTGAACTCAGGTCTTCAGACATACTAGGCAAGCCTTCAACTCACTGATACAACTCAGCTCAGCACTTAAAATCTGCTTGTTTCTCTTTTGGGTTCTGGCTGCCCTCAAACTTGGGATTCTCCTGCCTCAGCCTCCCAAGGAGGACTGCAGTCATGCACCAGCAACTGCCATTTTCTTTACTAAGTTAAACAACACACTTTACTTTCCCCCTCAGCTTTGCTTCACTCTACTGGGAACTACTCTTGTTTCTACTCCCTCTGTCCCCTAACTCAGGCCTCAACCACAGCACACTTGGAACAGGTCAAAACACTTATACTCAGGAAATCTCCTGAGATCATTTTTGAGATACCTGAAGCATCCTTGGCTCCCACAGGGCGGAGCTTCGGCACTCCTCCTTGAAAGAGGCCTCCCTTGGGCTGCAAAGCAGCTGCTCCCGGCCCGTAGCCACCACTGCTCCCTTTGGGCTCTGCAAGGCACAGGGAAGGGTTCCAGGTCACATGCTCTGAGCTGCTTTCATTTACAAGTGTACCAGCTTTACTTCTGTCCCTCTATCAAGCAGTAGCCAAACAGCAGCACCAAACACAGACAAACTCAAGAACACGTAGGCCTTGTAGCTGCACACCTCCACGTGAGGATTATTAAGACAAAACAACAAAAATGAAAGGACAAAGGGACAGAGGAGCCATCTTTAAGGTGAAGGAAAACAACTCCAGTTCCCAGAACTCTCTTCCTGAACAGCTAATGGCTCAGGTGGATGAAGTGTGAGCAAACTCTCCTGTGCCTACAAGATTGGACATGTACAGCAATCAGAAAACCATCCTTGGTTTCAGACAAGAAGCTTCCAGGAATGTGGTGGTCTCCTGAGGGAACAGGCAAGGATGTGCCCTGACAAACACTACTGCTGCAGGGGAGGAGTTTTAACTCTGAGAAGATTTAGAAAGAACGTCCATGATATTCAACTCTGCAGCTGAAAGGAAAGTCAAGATATCCAGGACAGCATTTGCCCACTGGAGAAACTACAATAAATGTGAGGCCCAGAGATGTCTTCCAAGCCTGGATCCTGACTCCACCCTAGGACAAGAGCTCAGACTCACTCTCGATGGCAGGAGCACTCCGGTCATTCACGTGGGTCACCTTCTTCAGTTTGGTCCCTTTGCAAATGTCCTGTAAGAGGGCGCCTCGATTCCGCTGCTCATCTCTACTGAGTTTGGGCTGTTCTGTGTTTGCCTGGAGGAAGAAATGTTAAGTTTACCCTGAAGAGCTCCTATCACAGCTTGGAATAAGTGACTTAAGCCAGGGCTTCCGTGAGATGCCGATGTAGCACAATCAGACATATGTGCCAGGTAGCAGTATCAATGGAGCAACCACTCTTCTCAGCTCCCCGCTTCCTTCTGTGCAGGATACAGACCTCCCTCCAACTCACCAGCCTCGGAGAGGAAGGCAAGACTAACCATGAATGTGCGTCTTGGACATGTTAACAGAGCACCATCAGCAGTGCTGAGCACCGATTATGCCTCAAATAGTGTGCTAAGTACTGCTTAGATGACCTCATTTAGAACCTGAAATACTCCTACAGAAAAGCATGACTCCCACGATCCATACTTGAAAGTGTGGATCAGAAGAAGCTCGTTTTCGATGGTCACGCAATTAGTAATTGGTAAAAATAATCCACACCCCAACCCTGACTGCAGAATCTTATCCCAGCGTAACCTGTCACCCTCCTAGCCCTCTGTCTTCTATATAATGTTAAACAGTAGACACTGATAGCCCTACCCCAAAACTGAGGAGATAATGCTTCTGGAAAGTCAAGGGCACGTAAGCAGACACTGAGCCATTTTTTTTTTTTTCCAAGACAGGGTTTCTCTGTGTAGCCCTGGCTGTCTTGGAACTCACTCTGTAGACCAGGCTGGCCTCGAACTCAGAAATCCACCTGCCTCTGCCTCCCAAGTGCTGGAATCAAAGGCGTGCGCCACCACTGCGCGGCAAGACAGAGTTTCTATGTGTAGCTCTGGTTGTCCTGGAACACTCTCGGTAGACCAGGGTGGCCTTGATGTCAGAGATCCCCTGCTTCTGCCTCTGGACTGCTGAGATTAAAGGTGTGCTAATTTTTCAAACTTTAAAATGTTATTTGTCATTACTGTGTGTGCCCCTCTGAACATGCAGAGGTCAGAGAACAACTTTCTGGAGCTGGTTTCACTTCTACTTTGGGTTCTAGAGTCTGTACTCAGGTCACCAGACTTGTACTGCAAGAGCTATACTTGTCAAACCTGAGCTGAGTTTTACATGGCTGTACTGGTTGGTTTTGTGTGTCAACTTGACATAAGCTAGAGTTATCACAGAGAAAGGAGCCTCCCTTGAGGAAATGCCTCCATGAGATCCAGCTGTAAGGTATTGTCTCAGTTTGTGGGAGGGCCCATTGTGGGTGGTGCCATCCCTGGGCTGGTAGTCCTGAGTTCTATAAGAAAGCAAGCTGAACAAGCCTGGGAAAGCAAGCCAGTAAGTAACATCCCTCCATGGCCTCTGCATCAACTCCTGCCTCTGGGTTCCCACTCTGTGTTGAGTGCCAGTCCTGACTTCCTTTGGTGATGAACAGCAATGTGGAAGTGTAAGCTCAATAAACACTTTCCTCCTCAACTTGCTTCTTGGTCACGATGTTGTGTGCAGGAATAGACACTGTGACTAAGACTATGCTGATGCGATTCCCTCAGAGTCCCTGCCTCTTTCAACATCCTTCATCTTTCTCTATGTCATTTCCCCAAGTTCCATCCTTAGCCTTCGTCTACATGTTTCTGAGCAAAGCCAATCATGGTTTGCATACTACATAGAAGTCCCCAGATCTGTGTGAGCAGACATATTCATGTGTATGTACGTCTGTGCACATGCATTCGGAGACCAGAGGATGACATCATGTATCTTCCTCAAATGTTCTCCACTTTGTTTCTTGTATTTGTTTGTACTGAATTTTAGTTGAGACCAAGTCTCACTACATAGCCTTGGCTGGCCTGCACTCAGAGACCTACCTGCTCACCTCTGCCTCCTGCTACACTCAGCTTCTGTTTTTTTGGTTTTTTGTTTTGTTTTTTAAACAGAAGAGCCAGAGTAAACTGAGGCCCTGCTGCTTGTGACGTAAGCATTTACTGACTGGGTAACCTGTCTCCCCAACCCTCCCAGTTTTCCATCTCACCCTCAGGTCTGATCTCAGCTTCACATGCACATCAGCAGATACAGTGCATTCCCAAATGAACATCCGACACACACCTAACACACCACCATTATGGTTCTGAATGCACTTGGGGTGTGTGTGTGTTAGTGCTGGAGAATAAACTCAGGGCACTGCGTTGTGCAGTTTAGACAAGTGTTCTGCACTGAGCTATAGCCCCAGTTCACCTGCTAAATCTTAACACCATTAATTAAGCGTAGAGCTGGTTTTTTTTCAATTATTCCATTTGTGTCTCTGTGTGTGTGCACACACATGTGCACTCACATGCATGTGCTCACCACGTATGAAGGTCAAAGACAACTTTCAGGAGTAAATTCTCTCCCTTTACCATGGGATCACACTTAGGCTGCTAGCCCACGGGTAGAGCTTTTTAAACTCCTAATGAACCTTTCTATAAATCATTAGAAATGAAAACCATTCTAAAGCTGGGTATTGTAGCACATGCTCCTGATAACCTTAGCCAGCAGAGACATCAGGATCTGGAGTTCAAGTCCAGCCTGAGATACAGTGAGTCTAACTATGCACAAAGGCTCACATTTCTAACATAACTAAAGCACAGGGAAAGCCTGGAATCTACGGAATCTTAACATATAAAGATGTTTTACAAACTGTGGTAGTTTTAACATGCTCGGTCCAGGGAGCGGCACTATTAGGAGGTGTGGCCCTGTTGGAGGAGAAGGTGCGTCACTATCAGGGTAGGCTTTGAGAGAGCTCCTAGTTGCCTAAGGATGCCAGTCTTCTGACTACCTTCAGTTCAAAATGTGAGCTCTCGGCTCCTTCTCCAGCATCATGTCTGTCTGCACACTGCCATGCTTCCTGCCATGATGATAATGGACTGAACTCTGAACCCTTAAGCCAGCCCCAATGAATGTCCCTTATAAAAGCTGCCTTAGTCATGATGTCTCTTCTCAGCAATGGAAACCCTAAATAAGACACAAACCAACAGTGAAATAATCCAAGAACATGACCATACCGCACAAAAGAAATTACACAGGAAGCAGATATTTAAATTTTTCAGCAATATTTAGAATTAAGAAGAATGCAGGGCCTAAAGAATTGGCTCAGAATTTGAAGAACATTTGCTCCTCTTACAGAAGACCTGAGTTCAGTTCCCAGTACCCACATCAGTCAACTGAAAACGACTTGTAACTCCTGCTCCTAATCTGACGTTCTACTATGGCCTCCTCAGAAGACAACAGGCATACATGCTATGCACATACATATGGGCAAGCAAAACCACTCGTACATATAATCTGTATGTTTGTTAATTTATTAAGAAAGCAGGCCAAGAGTCAACATGATTTACCTATTAAGCTAATATAGTTTACAGCTGTTGACTATGGGGTTCATGACAACAGGACTGCCACTCAGTACTCTGCAGTGCCTGGCACAGAGAGGAAAAGTGCAAGAACGGTTTCGATGAAAGCTGGAGACGGTCAGAGGTTAAGCTAGGAGGACTAGTTATATCCAGACCAGCTTGGGCTGCAAAGTAAGCCCCTGTCTTAAACCCAAAACAACAAAGGCTGAGCATGGTAGTGCACGCCTTTAATCCCAGAACTGGGGAGGCAAAGGCAGGCAGATCTCAGAGTTCGAGGCCAGCCTGGTCTACAGAGTGAGATCTGGCTCAAACAAACAAAACAAAAACTAACGAAACCCAAGGTGCTGAAGAGATGGACTAATGGACGAGGGCACTGGCTACTCTGTTCCTAGGATCAACTCTTAGCACCCACATGACAGCTCATCATTGTCTATACTCCAGTTCAGGATCTGACAGCCTCTTCTGGCCTCCTAGGACACTAGGCATTCACATGGTACACAGATACATGCAGGCAAGTCACCCACACATTAAAAAAAAAAAACCCCGATTTTAATAATTGTAATGAACTGACTGGGAATAGGAGAGATGAACTGGTAACAGAAACTACCACCTCAAATCCTCGTCCCTTCCTCAAGATGTCGGAGAAACGAGGCTAACCTATTTGGATTTTGTTGTTGTTTTTCGTTGGTTGGTTTTGGGTTTTGGTGACAGGGTTTCTTTGTGTAGCCCTGGCTGTCCCGGAACTTGCTCTGTAATCCAAGCTGGACTTGAACTCAGAGATCATCCGCCTCTCACTTCCAAGTGCTGGGATTAAAGGCGTGTGCCTCCACCACTTAACTGAGACTAACCTATTTATAGAATAGTTACGGGGACTGCTCAGAAACGCAAACCAGCTGAGGCAGACAGGCTTGTTTGTTCTCTATCTACATTGCCTGCTATTACATGTGTCTATGAATGAGACTCCAAAGTAACTGCAAGAATCCAGGATGCAGCTGGGCAGTTGCTCAAGCCTACAATCTACAAGGCAAGAGAAAAAAGGCTCACACTGCAAGTTACAGGCTAGTCTGACCTATGATCAAGCTCTAGGCCAGTCACACAGTGAAATCCTGTCTCAAAATTCGAGCAGAAAATTTTTAGTTAAAATTTAAATATATATTAAAAGTATAGATGATATTTAAAACAATTGGTGGACATGGTTTTCACATGTCTGTAATCCCAGCAGTTAGGGGAATGAGGCAAATTTAAGGCCAGTCTGGGCTACACAACAAGTACAAGGCCAGCCTGGACTACATAGCAAGATTTTGTTGTTACAAACAAAAACAAAACCACAAGAGGGCCGGGCGGTGGTGGCGCACGCCTTTAATCCCAGCACTTGGGAGGCAGAGGCAGGCGGATTTCTGAGTTCGAGGCCAGCCTGGTCTACAGAGTGAGTTCCAGGACAGCCAGGGCTACACAGAGAAACCCTGTCTCAAAAAAACCAAAAAAAAAAAAAAAAAACCACAAGAGGGCTAGGTGCTGGAGAGACGGCGCTCGAGAAATGGCTCAGTGATGAGGAACATTTGCTGTCTTGCAGAGGACCCAGGTTCCATTCTCAGGAACCATGTCTGGCTGTACACAGCTGATTGCAACTCCACTCCTGGGGATCCCAGAGCTCTCTTTTGCCTCCTGGGGCACCAGGCATGCATGTGGTGTACATACGTGCATGTAGGTAAAACACTCATCCATGTAAAATAAATATAAAAGAAACAAATAGAACAAAAAAGCTCACAGTGAAAGAGCAGTTAGGTAAGAAAATATAAAGTTTTAAACAAAGAGGACTGAAAAGAAAAAGAACATACATAACCATACGAGAAGCCCACCAATTTTCTTATAGGCTTGAAGACAGCCCAGTGGAGAGATTACCTACCTGATTAAATGTGGGAGGTGGGGGAGGACCAGGCGGGGGTGGAGGGGGAGGAGGAATTGGCATTCTTGCCCTGCTACCAGTTGGCACCGTTCCCTCTCCGTCTTTATTTGCAGCTTTAGGTCATTCATATACCTGTAAACAAAACCAAAATTCCAAAGAACAGTTCTGTAATTAGAGGTTCTGAATGTCCAGAAGTCTAGGGTTGGACAGGGACCAGAGAGCCTGAACACTTCATCCCCTACATAAATGCTCTGTAAGATGCCACCTTACCGTCTCCTTTTAAAAACCACTGTTTGTGTACTGGGAATCAAACCCGGAGCCTCACGGGTGCTAAGCATGGGCTTCACCACTGATCTCTATTCCCAATCCAACTAAAAAAGCCAAACACGAAACAACAAAAACAACAAAACCCCTCTATTTTAGAAGTTTTAGGTTCACAGCAAAACAGAGCAAGAAGCACCACAAGTTTCTATGTAACTCTGTCTATGCATGCATCTCACCACAGTGTAAGTGTTTGACTCTTGGTCAGACAGTACGAGTATATTTGATTTTATAAGAAGCTGCAAAGCTTCTTCAAAAGTGGCTATACCAACTTTGGGTTTGCATCAGCAATGAAGAATTCCTGTTGCTCCACATCTCTGCCAGCACTTGGTGCTGTCGGTTTGGATCTTGGCCACTCTAGTAAGCATGTACTGTTTAGTTTGGAATGTTGCTTTAATTTGCAATTCCCAAGGAGCCTGGTGTTTACCATGTTCTCATAAGCCTACCTGCCATTGTGTGTCTTCTTGGCCAAGGCATCTGTTTGAGTCCTCTGACTTGGGTGATGGTGGTGTTAGGGCTTGAAGGTGTGGTGAGCCTATGTTCTACCAATGAGCCAGTCAAAACCTCAACCTTCCTTTTTTTTTTTTTTTTTTAAATTAGACTTTTCATTTTACTGTTGGTTTAAAAGCTCTGTGTCTCTAATGAAATGTTTTCTTCCAGTTTGTGGCTTGCCTTCTGATTCTCATGATTTTTTTTACAGCCTTTTGAGAACATAAAATCACTGGCAGTAGTGGTACACGCCTCTAATCTCAGCATTCGGAGGCAGAGGTTGAGGCCAACTTGGTCTACAAAGCGAGTCTCAGGATAGCCAGGGCTACACAGAAAAACCCTGCCTTGGGAACCATATATGTATACATGTGTGTATGTATGTTTTCATATACAGGATATATATATATCCTATATATACACATATATATATACACATATGTCCAAACACACAGATATAAAGTCATTCTCAGTCTGAGAGGCATTCAAGAACAAGCTGTAGACCACATTTGACTCATAGGCCACAGTTCACCTGTACCTTGGAATAGTCACACCCATGGGAGTTGATTAGAGAATAAATACCACATGAGAAATTAGCTACACTCTTGGTCACAAAACACTTAGCATTTGAAACCTATAGCTATCTGTCCATTACAGTTTGCTTGAGTTCATATAGGACTGAACTGAGGGACTGACTGACTGACGTAAATCATTACACTAGCTAAAGATAAAACAGAGAGATCAAGGACACCAAGTCCTCCAAAGCTTGGTCCCAAGAAAATCTCTTTTCTTGATCTCTAAAAATGGAAGCCAGAATAACACAGGCACAATGAATACAAACTCAGATAGGAAAGATATAGAAAAAAGGGCTAGAGAGATGGCTCAGCAGTCAGGAGCACTTGCTGCTCTTGGAGCTCCCATAGCAGGCTGCTCACAACAACCTGTAACTCCAGTTCCAGGGGAGCCAGTGCCTTCTCTCACCTCCATGGGAACCCACCCACATGCAGACACACAGAAACAAAAGTAAAAATAAATCTTTAAAAAAAGAAAAGAAAAAGAAACAAAATAAGGTCAACTAGTCAGTCCATAGAGGAACTGCCTCTAAACCAAGCAACTAATGTGCTTAGGCACAGGGAGACTTCCAGTAGTTCTCAGTACAGAGGGGAGACCATGTGTACTAAGCCAAGCCTAAGTCAAGCTAGCATGGCAAACCACAGGAAGGCCTAGTTTTGAACTCCTTACAGGGATATCTGTAATCCACCATGGATAAGAAGTATTTGCAATAGTCTCTCAGTGTCCTGCAGTGAAGATAGAAAAGAGGAGATATCCTAAAGATTCTCTAGACCAAGAACTGTCGCAGTAGAATAGAACTGATCAGAAACTTGACTGACAAATCTCCAACTCCAACTCCTACCAACGTGATGTCCAGCAGAGCCATCTGTTCCAAAGAGACAAAGATCTGAACAGTACCTGGATGGGTGTTCTCAGGAGGCTAAGGCCTCCATTCTCTTTGAAACAAAGCAGTGAGGTGGCAAGATGGCTGAAGAATAGGTCATTTGCCTTCAAGCCTGACAGGCCCTGTTCAATCCGTAAGACCACCATGGTGGGGGGGGAGAGGGAAGACTACAACTAGTTGTCCTCTAACTTCCACACACATGCAGGCAGGGACTGGGAAGATAGTTGAGTTGGTAATGTGCATAGAGTTCCATCCCAGAACCAACATTTAAAAAGCTGGGTACGCCGGGCAGTGGTGACGCACGCCTTTGATCCCAGCACTTGGGAGGCAGAGGCAGGCGGATTTCTGAGTTCGAGGCCAGCCTGGTCTACAGAGTGAGTTCCAGGACAGCCAGGACTACACAGAGAAACCCTGTCTCGAAAAACAAACAAACAAACAAACAAAAAAAAAACAAAAAAAACCAAAAAGCTGGGTACACTAGGTGATGGTGGGGCACGCCTTTATTCCCAGCACTCAGAAAGCAGAGACAGGCAGATCTCTGACTTTGAGGCCAACCTAGTCTACAGAACAAGTTCTAGTACAGCCAGGGATACACTAAGAAACTGTTTCAAAAACACAAAACCAACAAGCTGGGTATGGTAATGAAGCAGGCTTTGACAAGTTCCAGGCCAATGAGAGACTGTCTCTACTTAAAGTGGACAATCTTCTCAAGGACATTCAAATCGAGCACATGCACGCACGCACGCACGCACGCACGCACGCACGCACGCACGCACGCACACATACAAAGGCTAGCTCCCCTCCAAGGGAAATACCATTCCACTTCTGGTTCCAAAGCTGAGTGTCGTAGTCTTCCTTTACTGGGCTCTAACCCTTCAGTCCAGAGGTTTTCACCCTGAGTCTTGACCCTTTTGGGGACTGCATACCAGGTATCCTGCATATCAGATATTTACATTACAAATCACAACAGCAGCAAAATTACAGTTATGAAGTTGCAATAAAATAATTTTAAGGGGCTGGAGAGATGGCTCAGTGGTTAAGAGCACTGGCTGCTCTTCTAGAGGTCCTGAGTTCAATTCCCAGCAACCACATGGTGGCTCATAATCATCTGTAACGGAATCTGGTGCCCTCTTCTGGTGTGTCTGAAGACAGCTACAGTGTACTCATATACATAAATAAATGAATAAATCTTTAAAAAATAATAATAATAATAATTTTAAGGTTGGTCACCACAACATGAGGGACTATATTAAATCATATTAGGAAGGTTCAGGACCACTACACCATTTTTTTTTTTTTATCAAAATATGCTAGGAGGAGCAATGCCCAGTACTTGTGGTCCCAGCTACTTAAGAAGCTGAGGTAGGAAGATCACCTAAACCCAGAAGGTCAAGATCAACCTGGGCAAAACAAGATGCCATCCTATTCAATGCTCTCAAACAGATGCTTAGCTTCACTAAAATACTAATCAAAGTGGTAAATCTCCATATGCAGAAACCCTATCACCAAGGGGTTTAATTTAAAATAAACTTAAGGAGTCATTCTCCAAATCCAGACATGTTCTTCTCTAGCCAGTAACACCACAGAAGTCAAAACGGACAGGAGCTTCCCACTCACAGCAAAGCAGGCGCACAGTTAGCTCACTAACGCCACAGGCAGAACACAATCTCTTACTGGAAGGAAGATGGAGACTTAGGCACCTCTGGGATGCCTTCTAGGGGTAAAGTCACACATGCAATGTGCCTGCCTGTCCACTTTCCTTTAATATGGCTCCTAAAAACCAATAAAGGCCTGATACGGTGGCACTCAAGGCAGAGTCAGGTGGATCTCTTGGTTTGAGGCCAGCCTGTTCTGAATAGCAACTTCAGGCCAGCCAAGGCTAAACCATGTCACAGAAAACAACAACAAAATAACCCAAACAACAACAAGCGAGCTGGGAGATGAGGAGTTCCTTACCACAGTGGAGTAATGCCATCCAGTACTCAGGACAAAAAACCCCAATGCAGGAAGAGCAGGAGCCGCAAAAGTATGGGCAACACCTGTCCAGGAGACTACCTGACACCAGGAACAAACAGGTTCCTGCGCTTACTTGGGAAGTGATGTCCACAGAGAACGAAGCCCATGCATCCTGTGTTGTCGGACGAGCGGAGGCGTCCGCCAGTGTGTCTCTATTGTCTCTAAACTCAAGGCAGCTCAAGAGCAACTTTCAGGTCTCACCTCTTTTTCCCTCACTACTCCAGTACAGGGCTACAGAGTACAGAGCTCTCATCTCAACAGAAAACGTACCAATGCTTTTCTGAAACTCATTTGAGTCAAATGTCTGATAGATTTCTATTACACACAGAGATGGAGTTAAAATGCCGAGGTGATTTTGTGAAGGAGAGTGTAGCACTCCTGTGCCATGTGGGTGCTGGGAATTTAACTTGCATTCTCTGGAAAATTGGTGCTCCTAACTGCTGAGCCATCTCCCCAGGCCCACCCTAGGTTTTCTAAAACAGATTATCTATTTGCAGGGTTTTTGTTGTGATAAATTTACAAAGTTTTACATAGCTGGGGCTAGCTTTGGATTCTCTATGCAGCCAAGAATAACCCTGAATTCTTGACCCTCCTACCATTGCCTCCTGAATGCTGGGATTACAAGTACACACCACAGCTGGTACTAGTTTTCTGGATCACTGATTTTTCACTGTTGTAAGGAGCCCAGAAGCTGGGCATGCAGCACTCCTGTGACCCTGGCACATGGGAGGGGCATGCAGCACTCTTGTGACCCCAGCACATGGGAGGGGCATGCAGCACTCCTGTGACCCCA
>NW_021620860.1:896654-1017755 GCF_004785775.1 Grammomys surdaster
GCATGCAGCACTCCTGTGACCCCAGCACATGGGAGGGGCATGCAGCAATCCTGTAACCCCAGCACAATGGGAGGCTGAGGCAGACAGACAGGGAGGTGATGGCTTGCTAAAACTTATAAAAGAGTCTAGGATGGAGATGGGCTCAGAAGATAGCTCAGCAGGTAAAAGTATGCCACCAAAGCTTAACAACCTGAGCTCAGTTCCCAGAACCCATGGCAGAAAAAGGGAAATGACTCCCCAAAGTTGTCGTCAGGGTTCCACATGTCTGTCTGCACTTGCACACACTACGCATGCACTCATATATAAAATCAAGATAAATTAAAATTTTAGACAAGCTAGGGCCTAGGGTGTGGCTCAGTGGTAGAGCATGCAAACAGCACAAAGCCTTGGGTTTACTCCTCAGCAGAAAATAAAGACATAAAACACAGAGCTGTTTCTATAAAGATGCTCATCAGAGAACGCAAATGCACTCAGTGCCAGAGTCAACCAACGTGGCTTAACTAACAGACACAGGCATTTCCCAGAACTGGCCACTGTGGTGTTACACCCAGCCTCCACTAACAAGCTCTGTACAAGTGCTACATAGCTCCTGACTGCATCCAAGGAGCAGCTGGATGCAAACACATTTCCAGATGATTTGCTGGCTAGCAGTAAAGGAAAGAGCAGTTTTTCTACGACTCTACTATATAAAAGATGCACACATGTCCTTCATATATCACGGTTAAAAACAAACTCCAAAACCAGGCTTGGTGGCACTTGGGAGACAGAGGCAGAAGGACTGGGAATTTGAGAGCAGCTAGGTTTCGTGAGACCCTGTCTCCAAAACCAAAAAAACTCAACTTCAAAATCTCAGCACATTACGAACTCCAAAAGGATGCTGTGGAAATCCACGGCAGATGATTTACGTGTGCTTTCAAAGAGTGCAGCCATTTCCCACTTCACCAGAGACATTAACACATTCCTGAATTTTGACAGTTAAATGATAGAGTAGTTCAATGCTCATAATTAATATTTCCTCCCCACCCACGTATCCCAGCAACCAGGGAGCTTAAGAAATACTAGCAAGAAAACTGGAGTCACACAGCTAAAATTTATTACCATCAGCCAGCTTGAATACTAGGGAAGACCAAGATTTAGGATACTGACTGACTTATCTCCTTCACTGAAGAATTACTTGAAAAAATTCCTCAATATGGGGGGGAGGGAGGAATACTCTAGGGAAGAGAGGAGTTCATCAGATAAAAGACATGTATTCTAATTTAGAAATTCAAACCTAAAGTCCAAAGCTAGACAGACTGAAACTGTCTGAAAATAATACAGGCAATACCAGGGAAAGGCAGAGTTTGCCCTGAAGATGTAGAGGGCACCTTTGTTTACAAAGAACTCGTCTAAAGTTGGGTTTCTGAGCTCACCTGTAATTAGCTGCATCTAAGACATTTGTTTAAGAAAGAAACTCAAAAACAAGGCCTTAACCCAAACAGCCCAGGAAACTTCAGTGTGAAGGAGTCCAAGACACACTGCTTCAGGGAAGCCCCAGCAGCCAGCCACCTTTGGCATCTGAGTGGACGTCAGCAAGAAGAGGCAATGAGTGTGCTAGTTAAACATGTATTTTCAATGGCTTCTCATAAAACATGAAAATCACAATAAAAGGGAATTTACTTTCTAAAGGTAGCAACCAAAAGTCGAAGCTACCAGGCTGAAATACAGTTCAGCAGCAAAGAACGTGCTTAGTAAATGCAAGGCCCTAAGTTTAATACCTAGCATTAAATTAATCAAAAACAAAGACAAAAAAAAAAAAAATGGGAAAGATCACAGAAAGAGGCTAACAAACTACAACCCAGGAGCGCAGGTGGACTAGTGATCAGTAACTCCACAGAAAGGAAAGGACTGAACGCTTGGCAGTGGATTCCCAAGGAACAGATTTAGAAAGGGCTCACAGAGTCCTCTGGAACCTAGGGAAGATAAGTAGAAGGAGGCTGAAAATCTGTAAGAATGAGATTCTCTCTGCACTGCTGAACCAAAGACCCTTAACTAAGGACCAGCCAGTCACACCCAAGGACAAGAGGGCAGCAATGGAAGCAGGGGCGCTAGGGCAGCCAGATGACTCTCCTCAGTGGGTAAAGGTCCTTACAACCACAGAAAAGACCCAAGGTCTAGACTGGAGACACGTGGTTCAAGGAAAGAACTGACTCCATCTCTGACTTCCATACTCCAGCATTTATGCACATAAGTGCACATATGGGCACAGAAACGTGTACACACGCACGTGCACACGCACGTGCACACGCACATGCACACACAGACTAGATAGATAAATGTAAGAAAAAAACTGAAATGACACAATCCTAATGAAGGAATGGCTGCACCGGTGGCACAGGCCTGTTATCCCAGCACTCGGGAGGCTGAGGTAGAAGGATCATGAATTTGAGGTCAACTGGGGCTACACAGCAAGATTTTCTCTCTCAAAAACAAAAACAAGACAAACAGGAACAAGGCGGTTAAAGAGATGGCTCAGCAGTTAAGAACACTCGCTGCTTTCCCAAAGGACCCAGGCCTGGTTCCAGCATTCATGCGGCCACTTACAACTGTCCTTAACTCTAGTTTCAGAGTCAGGGCCCACTTCTGGACTCAAGCAGACACCAGGCACACACATGGTACGAGACACATGCAAGCAAAACACCCACACATAAAATAAAACATTTATTTAGAAAATTAACAAATTTTAGAATATCTTTTGAAAAGAAAAGAAACAACTTGGAGCCAGCAGTAAGTAGTACCATACGCAGGGACCATTGAAAGCCGAGGTGGCTCTGCACCTGTGTCACAGGACCCTCTCGCCAGGCTTTTGACTGCACACACCTTTGGGAGGCACAGTCAGGTGGATCCCTTGAGTATTTGAGGTCAGTCTGGTCGACATAATGTAGAGAAACCTTGTCTTCCCCCCAAAAAAGGGTCACGGTGGGGTTGCGGAGAGGAGCTTTACCTCTTAGAATACAGGTTCAGAATACATACATCATAATGAAAATTAAGAAATGGAGTATAATGCCAGGCATGGTGGCATGAGACTTAATCCCAGCACTCAGAGGCAAAAGGCAAGATCTGTGAGTTCCTAGCCAGCCTGATCTATCTACATAGAGAGCTCCAGACCAACCCACTATATAGTGAGATTCTGTGTCAAACAAACAAACAGTGGGGCTGGAGCGATGGCTCAGTGGTTAAGAGCTCTGGGCTGGGGTTACAGGCATGTGCAAGGTGCCAGGCTGTAACAGGGCTGCTGAGGACCAAGCCTGTCCTCATGACTGCACAGCAAGAGCTCTTAGCCACTGAACCAACTCTATAACCGCAACGCTGGGGTTTGGTTTTGTTTTTTAAATTTCAAGCCTTGTAATATGTTTGACTTCCTTTCCCCCTCTTTCTTAGATACAGGGTCTCTGTGTAGCTCTGGCTGTCCTGGAACCCACTCTGTCGACCAGGTTGGTCTCAAACTTAGAGATCTGCCTACCTCTGCCTCCCAAGTGCTCTATTTGACTCTATAAACTATATATTCTTACTGTTTAATAAAAAGACAAGCTGGGTGTAATGACTCATGCCTGTAAGCTAGCTCTCAAGGAGGCTGACACAGGAGTGCTTCCAATTCATGGCCAGTTTGAGCTACATACTGCAATCAATCCCATGGGGGTTGGGGGGGAATGCCTGGAAGGAAGTGGGGTGTGGTGATCAACGCCTATAATTCTAACACCTGAGAAGTAGAGGCAGGTGTACCACAAGTTCAAGGTCTTCCCCAGTTACAAAGCAAGATCAGGGCCACCCCCATCATTTACATATTTAAGTGTGTATATGTGTGTAAGTGTTCCACTGTGTGCATGTGGGGGGAGGTCAAAGGACAACTTGATGGAGTTGGTTTTCTCTGTTCATCTTCACGTGGGTTCCAAGGATTAAACTCATCAGTGCCTTTACTCTCTGACCTCTGAGCGATCTGACCAGGCCCTAATTTATATATATATATATATGTATATGTATATGTATATGTATATGTATATGTGTATATATGTGTGCGTGTGCGTGTGTGTGTGGGGGGGTGTGTGTGTGTGTGGTGTGGGGTTTGTGCATGCCATGGTGCACTTGTGAAGTCAGAGGACAGAGGATGACTTGGAGGAGTACCAGACTCCTCCTCCTGTGCAGGTCCTTAGGATTGCTCAGGTGTCAAGCTTGCCAGTAAATGCCTTTATCTACTGAAACGTCTCACTAGCCCCTGCTCTCAGCTTTTTTAGTTTATTTTTTAAGATTATTTCATTTTTAATTATGTGTGTTATGTGTGACTCTATTTTAAGAAGAAAGGATATAAACAAAATTATCATATCAGTGGTGGTGCACGTCTTTAATCCCAGCACCTGGGAGGCAGAGGCAGGTGGATTTCTGAGTTTGAGGCCAGCCTGGTCTACAGAGTGAGTTCCAGGACAGCCAGGACTACATAGAGAAACTCTGTCTCGAAAAACCAAAAAAAAAAAAGAATAATGGCCAAAGGTTCAAGTCAATCCTGGACCCAGTACCAAAGCAAATAAGTAAGAGTAGAAAAATGTACACATTACTCCCTGCCCCCAATGTAAGAGTCAGCAAAAGGACTCCGCAGGTAAAGGTGCTTGCCCCTCAAGCCTCATATCTACGTTTGATACCTGAAACCCAAGTAAAGGTAAAAGATAGAACCAACTCCATAAAGATACCCTCTGACCTCTACACATGCCCCGAGGCAGCTCCACCTGCGCATACTCCCCAACTGTAAAGAATTTAAAGGACATTCAAGCCTGCATCCTGCTTGAACCTCTAATGGAATCAGGCTGCCCAGTGACCTGGATCTCTGCCAGTCTGGGTGTGACCACACAGTGATCAGTGGCCTCAGAGGCCAATGACGTGAGCAACTTTCAGGACACTAAAAGAAATCATGACCAAACCGGGTGTGGCAACACACAACCATAGTCCCAACTACTCAGGGGGCTGAAGCAGGAAATGGCTTGAGCCTGGGAATTTGGAGCCAGCATGGCTAACACAACAGGACTCATTTCTTTAAATAAAAATTTTAAAAAGTCAAATGTAACGGCCAAGATAAGCACAAGGAAAGGATCAGATGGGCACAGTGGAACATGCCTGGAATCACAGATCTCAGAAGGCTGAGGCAGGAGGGTCACACAAGGGAGACCTATCACTAACTGTGGTGGTTTGACTATGCTTGGCCCAGGAAGGGGCATTATTTAAAGGTGTGGCCTTGTTGGAGGAAGTGTCACTGTGGGGAGGGCAATGTGACCCTCCTCCTAAGCACATGGGAGCCAGTCTTCTTCTAGCTGCTTGGAAGCTAGTGTAGAACTCTCAGCTCCTCCAGCCATGCCTGCCTGGACATTACCATGCTTGCTGCCATGTTCCTGCCTTGATGATGATGGACTGAACCTCTGAACCTGTAAGCCAGCCCCAATTAAATGTTGTCCTTTATACGTTACCTTGGTCATGGTGTCTCTTCACAGTAATGGAAATCCTAACTAAGACACTGACTTTACCACTTTTAAGGTCTTGTTTCCTTATTCTTTTGAGACAGGGTCTCTTTATTACGTACACTGGCCTGGAACTCACTCTGTAGACCAGGCTAGCTTTGGACTCATAGAAATCACCTGTCTCCCTACTCCAAATTGGGATTAAGTATCCAGCTGTCTATTGTTTTTTTAGGGGTAGCATTACACTGACCAGACCCAGAGTTCCAGGCCAGCCAAGGTTTCATAGCAAGAGTCTGTCTTTTTTTTTAAAAAAAAAAAAAAAACTTTAAAAAAGAAATCTAGCCGGGCAGTGGTGGCACACACCTTTAATCCCAGCACTTGGGAGGCAGAGGCAGGCGGATTTCTGAGTTCGAGGCTAGCCTGGTCTACAGAGTGAGTTCCAGGACAGCCAAGGCTACACAGAGAAACCCTGTCTCAAAAAACCAAAAAATAAATAAATAAAAAAGAAATCTATTACAAACAAAAAAGGCAGAGAGCTAGTCACTGATGGTAAACTAGGCAACTCTTAGAGTGAGCTAGCCTTATCTCTTCTAAGTAGCTGCTCACCTCCATCAGAGCATCCTACATGTGCACATCCTAAACACAAAGCAGAAAGCACAGAGAGAACGGTGGAAAGCCAGTGACAGACTTCACCAAGAAAGGCCTGAAAGAAACTCTAACTCAATGCTCCATGAAATCACTGATGGACTTCACACAGAGGGAGAGGTGCCACGCCTCATTCCAAACAATGTATTAAGTCCCAACACACCACTGACAATCTAATGACAGCACCATGACATTCCTTGTACAAGTCTCTCCTCTCACATTCTAATACCCCTGAGCCACCAGAAACACAGATGCTTCTTGCAGAGATGCTGGCTTGCACACCATCACTCCCTGATCACCAGCGATAGGGCTAAATCAAGAGTCTGCATGAAGTTATGAAAGCAGAGCGGGCTGATGCAATTACATAAGAGAAGTACTCAATCACACAGGACCATCTGGGCTTTGAATGCTGTCATTTCTGAACAAAAGTCAGCAGCTACAAATGCTCTTCTACTGTTAGAATGGCCCAGATAACAATGCTTTCATACATTCTGGGTCAGGACAGCCCTTCCCTTAGGGTACTCAGTCACTTACACACTCAACAAGATTTACGTGTCCTATGGGAAATGCGACCCAGGTGACTAGATGGCAGAACACGACTCTCACAAGTTCATATAAGAACATTGGTATTCTCACAAGTTCATATAAGAACATTGGTACTCTCTGCTTGGCTCCAGGAGATTCAGAAAAGCTGTCAATATTCCCTACAACTACAGATCTTGTCTCCTCAATAGCCAACTAATATCCCCAGCATCCCCCTTAATCCAAAGATTGCTCCCCAGTAATCTTAAAACCTAATCCAGCCAACCAGGCTTAATTTACAAAACCGAGAGAAGTTGAGACTAAGGGGACAGGCACTAGGGAGAAACAAGACCCAAAGACAAAGCTCAGACCGCTTCGGCATGCACAGCAGCAGCCAGCGCTGTGGAGAGTTACCCACAGGTTTCAGAGCTCAGCATGCTCTGAAGCTGCAGTGGGGGTACAGCTCAGAGGCAGAGACTTGCCTGGCCTGCTTGAGGCCCCGAGTCTGGTCTTCAGTATCACAAAAAGTAAGTAGTTAGCTAACTGAGGTACCTGCAGTGAGTCCCATTCTCTCGCCCCTGACCGTTCTGCTTCTCACCTGGGCAGTATGAGGGCCTTCTTTCCTTAAAATCCATTCCTTCCTCAGGACCTCCACCTAAAATTACCCTAAATCCTCCCTCATCCTGAGGTTTCACCTTAAAAGTCAGTTTTCCCATCTGCCCTCTACTCAGTCAGCCTGGGATCCCCATTAGCTGCCTACACTGGGACTGCAGCAACAGTTAATCATTCTTTAACGGAGGTCTTTTCTACTGGACCATAACTGTCACAAAGGCGGAAACCTAGCCAGTTTGCTTGGCTGTATCTCTAGCACCCAGCACGGTGCTTGGCACACATTAGGGAAAAATGTCCTTAGCTGCCATGAACTTAAGAATTACTTCAAAGGAGGCGAAGCCTGAGCGGTGGCCCACATTTGAAAGGCACCTGAGCTACAGTGCCCTGCCTCAAGAAAACAAAGCAAGCAGCCAGAGAGACAGTTCCACAGTTAAGAGTGGTCCTTCCTCATGACCCAAGTCTAATCTCTACCTGCAGGCTCACAACCACCTATAACTCCACCTCAGTGGAGTCTGACACCCTCTTCTGTCCTCCACAGGCATGTGTGAGCAATCACGTACACACATGTAATAACTTTTTAATGAGATAAGGGTTGGGTTATAGTTCAGTTGGTAGAAAATGAAGAAGACTGAGCAAGAAAATCTAAAAACGATTTCAAACACTAAAACACACTGTGGTAATTTTTTGGAGCATAGTTTGTAAAAGACTGCCACGTTTGAGAATCAGGTTAGGGCCAATCTATTGCTAATGGAGAATAATGACCAAAACACATCAAAAAACAAAAATGCAACCTGGCAGTGGCGGCACAGGCCTTTCTAATCCCAGTGCTTGGGAGGCAGAGACAGGAGGATCTCTGAGGTTAAGGCCAGGCTGGTCTACAGACTGAGCTCCAGGACAGCCAAAGAAAACCTGTCTCAAAAGGCAACAACAATAAAAACAAAACATGCACGCTCCCTTCGCAGCACATACACTAAAATTGGGTCAATACAGAGATTAGCATGGCCTCTGCACAAGGAGTTCATCCAAATTCATGCTTTATATTTTAAAAAAACAAAATACAAAGATACAGGTAGTAACGGTGTAGCCTCAGGCTGCAGAGAAGGATCAGCCATTGAACACACTGCTCTTGCAAGAAGATCTGGTTCAAGTTCTAGTACCCATGTCAGGCAGTTCCCAACCCCTGTAACAGTGGACAGTGGGCTGGGCTGAAGGGAAGTCAGAGGTAGAACATATCATACGCTTCTCCCCAGTGTCGAGTGCTCCCTGCACGCAGAAGGCAAGCATCCGACCACCAAGCTCAGCCTTGGATCTTGCTGAGCAGCTCAAGCTGACCTTACACTCAAGCCTCTGCCTTTGCCCCTGGAGCGCTGACACTGTAGGCATGAATCAACTGCACAGCTTCATCTACTTTTTGCTATTTGAATTCTGTACTACTTGTCTAAATTATAAAATTTGTTTTTTGAACAAGGTTTCAGGGCTGGAGAGATGGCTCAGCGGTTAAGAGCACTGACTGCTCTTCTAGAGGTCCTGAGTTCAATTTCCAGCAACCACATGGTGGCTCACAACCATCCGTAATGAGATCTGATTCCCTCTTCTGGTGTGTCCAAAGATAGCTACAGTGTGATCATATACATAAAATAAATTAAAAAAAAAAAAAAAAAAAAGAACAAGGTTTCCTATAGCCCACATTGGCCTTGAACTTGCTACGTAGCTGACGATGACCTGGAACTCCTGATGCACCGTCTCTAGCCTCTCAAGATACATATTAAAAGCAAGGCCCACCACAACTGACCTAACATATAAAATCTCCAAAAAACAATTCATCTTTATTTCTCTTTTAAAAGTGGTGTGTGTGTGTGTGCACGCGCGCGTGTCTACAAGTGCAGATCACACATGTGGGTGCCCCCAGCATCCAGAAGAGGGCAATGTTGGATCCCCTGGATTTGGAGTTATAGGCAGTTGTGACCCACATCTGATAGTGTTAGGAACTTGGGACCAGTAACGTGCTACAGAGTAAGGCCATGTCTCAAAATTCGTAAGGCGGGGCCAGTGAGGCGGCTAAACAATGCTGCCCTCAGCAATGCAAACCTGATGACCAGAGCTGATCCGTGGAGCCCACATAAATGTAGATAGGAGAAAACTGACTCTATACACTTGTCCTCTCCTCCAGCTGTGCAGTAGTATCCACACCCATACTCTAGCATCTCTGACTCACTCACTCACACGTACACACACGCAATCTCACACACACACACACACACACACTGTTTTAATCATAAGTAAGGGGATGTAATCTACCACGTATACCACTTTTCAGAAAAGAAAGATCTGGAACATAAGCATAACTCATGCTGTTGCCACAATTTAAAAAATCAAAACTCTGGACCAGAGACAAAATCTCCACCTCTAAATCTACTGGCTTTTTCTCCCCACCTTGGGAGAGGGGTGACGGGGACCCACCCTACCTCTGGGGTAGACAAGTGCTCTTCCACTGAGTCACATCATTAGCCACCCTTCCAGGTTTTTCAATCGGAGTATTAAAACTAGACTATTCTACAGCTGTGGGATGGCTCCATAGGTAAATGGCACGTGCTAGGTAAGCCTTGGCAACCTCACTTCAATCCCCAGAACATAAAGGCAGAGGGGAGATTCCAGCAGTAGTCCTCTGACCAACATGCATGTGCCACAGCATATACTCCTGTCCCCTTCCTCCCTTCTTCTCTCTCTCTCTCTTTCTCTCTCTCTCTCTCTCTCTCTCTCTCTCTCACACACACACACACACACACACACAGACACACACAATGCATATATACAATAATAATATATACTATTTTTAAAAATACACTAATGATGAGAAATAATAAAGTCTGGATTCAAAGACAAAAGAGGATTCATTTGGGGTTATCTCTGGTGCTACTGGAGCTATTGCCATATAGTCAAGAAAACATCATCATAATTCACCCCAAGATCCAGTACAGATAATGTTATCTTCAACTACTTAGCTCCTGAAAAACAAAAGGTTTACTATGTAGAACACAACTGAATAGCCTAAAAAGCCAGGTAGGACGCTTGCTAGCTCAGCAATCTGAGTGCTCTATGCCTCCAAAGAATCTCTGCATGCAAAGCCAAAAGTTAGTTAACACTGACTTAGATATTAAATCGCCTATCAGCAGTTTTTTCTAACACCTTTAAATTCTTTAGATTCCCCCTTTGGGTTTTAAGCCGGGCTCTCACTCTGTAGCCCTGACTGGCTATGAACCTGCCAGCATCCTCAGCATCCCAAGTGTGGGGACTGCCAGCATGAACCTCGACACCTGGCTTCTACTTAGCATTTCTCAGTATCTTGTCACAGACAATGGCAGCAAACATTTCCTGGGGCTGGAGGTGTACTTCAGTGGCAGAGCACTTGCCTAGCGCACATGAAGCTCGATGTGATTTTACCCCCAAACACTGAGAGAACGTAGGGAACACAGACCTGCTGAAATGCTCCTAACTTCAGCTTGTACGGCTCTGCTGGCTCAAAAGGCTCAGGAGTGAGAACATAGGGAAGCTTGAAACACTGTCTTCCTTATGTTCTGATCTTGCAAAGACAGGCAAGTGGAATGATTCTGCATTCGATCACCAGATGAATAAGAAAGAGACTTGAAGTTAGAAGAAAAGGATTGCCAAACATTCAGAGAAGAGTTCTGCCTCTAGTTCCTTGCAGAGCAGCCCTTGCAATCTACCAGTGGCCTCCATTTCAACATGGACTGCCCCATCCACTCTAATCCAGGGCATATTCCCCAAGAGGTGGTCAATCAGCCAGAATTCCGCCAGCTTCTGCTTGGGAGCTGTGTGAAGAATAGTTAACAGGAGCTTACTTTGAGAAAGAGATCAACAATCACACTCCTAAACAAAAGAAGTTATTTGGCAGAGGGATTCATGTTGCCAAAATGTTAGTCACAGCTTCAAGGTCCCAGTTTGTGTCTCTGCAACTATTCTTTGCTTTGACAGAATCCATTCTCTGGCTCAAGAAACCCAGCTCAGCTTCTGTCACTGTCCCCATTAGAGGCAGTCAAGAATCCTTTCATTTTGGTGGTATCAAGCTGTGACCCGGACAAGATGCCCACCAGAGGAGGAGGGGTGACCTGCCACTTTCCACTAGGACTAGTGGAGCAGAGCAGTGGGAAAATGTGACAAGAAAGACTGAAAGTCTGTGCTGAAGGAACGGGCCATTGCAAGAGCTCTTAGTCCCTACAACTTAGAGCAAAACCCTTAAAAATAAACCACAAAAGCCGGGCGGTGGTGGCGCACACCTTTAATCCCAGCACTCTGGAGGCAGAGGCAGGAGGATCTCTGAGTTTAAGACCAACCTAGTCAACAGAACAAGTTCCAGGACAGCCAGGGCTACACAGAGAAACCCTGTAGCACGACATTATACAAGTTTTTGTCTCTAAATATGCACATTCACTTCGCTGTCTGCAGCTCTTCCTGAGTCAGTATGAAAACTAGGGTTTGTTAGAACAGCCCAAACAGCCTGTGAACTTCAGAACTACTTAAGGGCAACAGGAAAAACACACTCAAGTATGCAGGGGAGCAGATCAGGAGGCTGCAGTCAAGCAAGAGCATGTGATGATATTCCCTTCAACAGACCAGGATTCCTTTTTCTCAAAGTCCCAAGTAAAACTTAAAAGCTATTCTGCCCAGACAGTGGTGGCACTTAGGAGGTGGAGGCAGAGGCAGGTGGGTCTCTATAAATTCAAGGCCAGCCTGGTCTACAGAGTGAGTTTCAAGACATCCATGGCTACACAGGGAAACCCTGGTTGTGGGGAGGGGGGGAAGACAACTATTCTATTCCCAATATCCTTCCCCACCCCTTAATCTTACCTTTGTGTCCACATAAGTAATCAGCACCAACTAGTGTAAATACCATTTCTGATATCAAGAAAGAAAACTGCCCAGTCTCTGGCCAATCCACATCAGACCTCAGAAATGCCACGACTTTCAGAAACACTTCTAAGCTAAACATGTTCTCTTACCAGCCAAGTGTTTAGAGTATTATACCCAAAGAAAAAGCTAAAACAGAATTTCAAAGGATTGACAGGAAAGCATCCAATCCTGTCTACAGCATGGCCCCAACCAGCGACAGCGAGGCCACACACCTTCACTGACTGACCCAAGGCATATGGCTCAACTATCTACAATACCCAGGTAGTCAGAAAATAAGGCCATGTGTTCTCCAAGTCACTAAGAGTCGAATTCATTCATTTCAGACTCTAAAGTTCACTACTTCCTCTTGGTGATAACAACACAGTAACATAAAAATTTTGACTATTAAAAATATTAAGGGCCGGGCGGTGGTGGCGCACGCCTTTAATCCCAGCACTCGGGAGGCAGAGGCAGGCGGATTTCTGAGTTCGAGGCCAGCCTGGTCTACAGAGTGAGTTCCAGGACAGCCAGGGCTACACAGAGAAACCCTGTCTCGAAAAACCAAAAAAAAAAAAAAAAAAAATTAAGATAGTGGGCTGGAGAGATGACTCTGGTTAAGAACGCTGGCTGCTCTTCTGGAGGTCCTGAGTTCAATTCCCAGCAACCACATGGTGACTCACAACCATCTATAATGGGATCTGATGCCCTCTTCTGGCGTGTCTGAAGAGAGTGGCAGTATACTCATATACATAAAATAAATAAATCTTTAAAAAATATATATTAAGATAGCTGGGTGGTAGTGGCATACACCTTTAATCCCAGCACTCAAGAGACAGAGGCAGGCAGATCTCTGTGAGTTCAAGACCAGCCTGATCTACGTAGTGAGCACCAGAACAGCCAGGGCTGTTACAGAGAGAAACCGTGTCTTGAAAGAATGAAAACAAAACAACAAACAAACAAAAATACGCATGTTGAGCAGTGGTGGTGGCCCACACCTCCCAGTGCTCCAGAGGTAGAGGTAGGCAGATCTCTGTGAGTTCGGGGCCAACCTGGCCTACAGACTGAGTTCCAAGACATCGAGGGTTAGAGAGAAACAGTCTCAAAAAAAAAAAAGAAGAAAGAAAGAATTTCAGGGATCAGATGTTGCTTAGAGGTACAGTCCTTGTCCACCATGCAGGTGGATCAGGATTTAAACGCCAGCAGAAGGGGGGGGGGGCAGGGGTAGATTCCAGTGCACACCAGCTTCCTCTAGCTCCTCAATTCAATATTATCCTTCCAGAATATACCTTCCCAATCATTCCTCATCAGTAACTCAACCGCACACCCAGCCTACGTTTAGCGCCTTCAGATTTTCATCTTCCCTCATTTCACGCCGCTCCAACAGGAACCTTCAACTCCAGGTGCTTCCAAGCGCATCTCAGACATCTCTCCGACTCCCTCTCACCCAACATCTCCAAGGCAAACAGCTTCGCTCCCAATCATCCTTTTTCACCCAAATCAATCCCGAAATGTCACACCATCCTCCTCAACTCAAGAGCATCCTACCAATAATTACCTTTCCCAACAGGTCCTCCCTGCCCCATCTCCCCCTCCGCGCACGGCTCCCCTGCTTCCTCACCCGGAGTTGCCGTCTTACTCACCTCACCCAACCCTTCAGGATCTCTAATTTCCTGTCTCTCAAAAACCTCCATCCTGCCCATTTGCTCGGTCTGTCCCCGCCGCACTCCTCCGGCCTCCTGCACTCGGGTGGCCCACGCCCCCTCTCCAGGGTCTCCAGGCCCCGCCCCCAGCCCCCCTCTCCGCCTCAGGCCCCTCCTCCGGTGTCCCCTCCCCCCCACAGCCCCCCTACCCGGCTCTCCCTCCCACTCAGGTCCGCAGGTCACCTCAGTGGCGGGCTCAGCCGCCTCGGCGTCTTGCCCACCTGGCGGGGGCTGCTCCGGGAGCGAATCCTCCGTCACCTCGGTCCTGGTTTAGTCCAGCCCGTTCGCCCCGCCGCAAGCTCTCTTTCTCGCCGCCGCCCCTTTTACCAACCCGGAAATGGATCCGCTCCCACCGTCCCCAGCGTCCGCGAACAAAATGGAGGCGGGGGAAAAAGGAGGAGGGAAGCCGAGAGCCGAGAGCCGCGGGACGCATGCGCCCTGGGAAGCCTGCCCTCTACCGGCGCCCGTGGGGGCGGAGCGCCACCGTCTTGAGAAGGTCGCGAGACGAGCTCCAGCGTTAAAAGCCGGGTTTGCATCTTGGACTGCAACTGAGGCCGCCTGCGAGGCTTTCCTTAACTAGTGATGCCAGGGTTCAGTCCACGAGATGCTTATTTAATTGGTCAGATGCGACATGAGCATATAGACCTTGCGCATGTAGAGAACCACTCTCAAAATGTTTTTCTTGTTTATGCATACGCGCGCGCGTACACACACACACACACACACACACACACACACACACACACCATAAGCCCCAATATGGCTAGAGCACCCTTGCAGAGGCCCAATAGACAAGCTCCGGTTGTCATAGCAATAGAGAGGCGGTTTCTGCTAGCAAGTCATTGGTTAGGTCATTGTAACCACCAAACCCAAGGATCCCCAACTCACCAAGCATGGTGTTGTGAACTCCTCTAGGTTCTTGGATGAGAGAGGAGTCCTTGCCCTTTGCTGGTTTCCATTGCTTAACTCTGTTGCGGATGACTAAGGATCTTCGTACACAAAGCTCACCACCACTCCAAGCAACCCCATTGCTTTCCTATGTCTCACTGCTCAAGTCAACCCAGTGACCAGGGCTGAACCTCAAGTAAAAGAACAGCATTGGCGCTTAATCCCCACTTACTGTGTGCTTTTGGGTCTCAGCTACCTCGTAGTGTTTGTCCTTTCTATCTCAGAGCCCTTGAAGGCTCATCAGGTAATGAGTGGGAAAGCATGTGATAAGCCATGGGCTGTCATTATTTTTGTTTTCCCTATGTTCTGCCTTAAGTGCTGGGCCCCACCCACTAGTGCTAAATGTCACATTGAGCACCTGCTTTGGGCCATTCATCTAGGTACCTGGAGATGGTTCCAGAGGTGACTAAGACAGACAGAGCTTCTGCCCTCCAGGAACTCACCATGCTGGTGCACGGTGCGCAGGCTGGCATGTAAACAGCCAGCTGACATCCAAGTCATGTGATTTGAGTTGTGACATGTGCTGGGATGTCACAGGAGTGATTAATTCCTGCTGAAGAATGAGAAGAGGTTTGTAAATGGTTTGAACTAACCCTTGCAAGATGAGTAGAATTTTGCTGGGCTCCGTAGCACAGAGGGGGTGGAGGCAGGCAGATCTCTTCTTAGCCCTGGTCTACAGAGCAAGTTCCAGGACAGTCAGGGCTACACAGAGAAATTCTGTCTCAGAACACCAAAAGAAGAGAAAAGAAAAAAAAAAAGAAAGAAAGATGGATAGGATTTCATTACTAATCGGTGAATGCAGGGAACACATACCAGGCAGGATCAGTGATCCAAAGGTAGAGATCCTCAGGTATGCCGGGCAGTGGTGGCACACGCCTTTAATCCCAGCACTTGAGAGGCAGAGGCAGGCAGATTTCTTAGTTTGAGGCCAACCTGGTCTACAGAGTGAGTTCCAGGACAGCCAGGGCTACCCAGAGAAACCCTGTCTCGAAAAACAAAAACAAAACAAAACAAAACAAAAGCTGCTCAGGTAGCTGTATCATGGACCAGAGACGCAGTGAGTCTGCGGTTTACTAGTGTCTCTGAGCTCTTTGCTTCATCTCCTTCCCTGTCCTGTCTTCAGTGGCTCAACGATATGTAAACCTACTTTCTTTCTTTTTTCTTAATTTCTTTGTTATCTTTTTATTTATTTATTTATTCACTTTATACCCTGATCAGAGTCCCCTTCCCCCTCTACTCCCAGTTCCACCCTCAGAGCCCCTCCTCTTCCCCTCCCCCTTCCCTTCTCCTTAGAGAAATTGGTATCCCATGGGTGCCAACCTTCCCTGGCACATCAAGTCCCGCCAGGACTAAGTGCATCCTCTCCCACTGAGGCCAGACAAGGTGGCCTAGCCAGGGAAAAGGAACCCAAAGGTGGGCAACAGAGTTAGAGACAGCCCAGCCCAGCACCAATTGTTAGGGAGCCCACATGAAGAGCACGCTGCACAACTGCTACATATGTGTAGGGGGCCCAAGTCTAGCCCATGCACGCTTTTTGGTTGGTGGTTCAGTTTCTGTGAGCCCCCGTGGGCCCAGGTGAGGTAGATCTTTTTGTGGTGTCCTTGACCCCTCTGGCTCCCTCAGTTCTTCCCCGCAGGGAACCCATTTTCAATTCCTTCATACCAAGAAGTCCCCCTCAAAGCTTTTGAAATGGTTATGTTTGACTCACGCTTATTGTCCAAGCCCTTGCTTCTGTGTCCCCTCTCCTGAGGGTGTTCTCTGCACAGTATAGCTAAAGTAAGCCCCTGCTCTCTTGTCCCACCTATATCAAAGAGCAGCCACTAGGGTGAATATAGGGACATCTCACTTGGGGAAATATCAATGATAAGCTTTATAAAGAAAGAAACCAAGACTCTACCTCCCATTTTCTACATGAAGTCTATAGAAATGAGCCAGGGTCTTCAGATTTTGTGCTGTCAATGCTGGGTGGCTCTGTACTCTTCTCTTCCTCCTCTTCCTTCTTTTCTTCCTCCTCTTCCTCCTTCTTTTTCCCCCTTCTCCTCTTCCTCTTTTTCCTCCTTTTCCTCCTTCTCTTCTTCCCCCTTCTCCTCTTCCTCCTCCTTTTCTTCTTCTCGTAAATGAGTTGTTTATATGTGTATGAGTGTTTTGTCTGCACATAAGTATGTGTATCTCGTGTGAGCCTGGTACCCTTGGAGGTCAAAGGAAGGCATGGGATCCCCTCGAATTGGAGTTGCAGATGGCTGTGAGCCACCATGTTGGTGCTAGGAGCTTAACCAGTATCTTCTATAATAGAAATAAGTGTCCGTAACTGCTGAGTCATCACTCCAGCCCCATGGTTGCTTTTATTATTTATTTGTGTGCTTATTTATTTGGAGACAGGCTCTCACTATGTAGCTCTGGCTTCTCTGGAACTCATTCTGTAGACCACACTGGCCTCAAATTAACAGAGATCTGCCTGCTTCTGCCTCTTTAATTGCTGGAATTAAAAGCATCCACTACCATGTCCAACCGTAATTGTGTTTTTAAAAATAGAAATAGAAATAAAACACTTTCCGAGCGTGTGGTTCATGCTTATAAACTTGGCATTTGATGAGCTGAAGCAGGAGGATGACTGTGAGCTTAAGGCAAGGAGGGCTATCGAGTGAATTTTCAGCTAGCGTGAGCTACACAGTGAAACTTTTTTTTTTATGTGTATGGATATTTTGCCAGGATACATGTCCGTGTACTTCATATGTGTCTTGTACCTGAGGAGGCCAGAAGTAGACATCAGATCTCCTGAAACTGGAGTTGAGATGATTGTGAGCCAACATGTGGGTGCTAGGAATTGAATCCTTAATTGTTTGTTTGTTTGTTTGTTTGGAGGGAAGGTTTTTTGTTTTTTTGTTTTTGTTTTTTGTTTTGGTTGTTCAAGACAGGGTTTCTCTGTTGTAGCCCTGACTGTCCTAGTCTCTGTAGAATAGTTTGGCCTCGGACACGGAGATACATTTGCCTCTGCCTCCCTAGTGCTGGGACTAACAGAGTAAACCACCACCCTTGTTTTCTTTCTTTCTTCCTTCTTTCTTTCCTTCCTTCCTTTCTTTCTTTCTTTCTTTCTTTCTTTCTTTCTTTCTTTCTTTTTTTTGGTTTGGTTTTTCAAGATAGGGTTTCTCTGTGTAGCCCTGGCTGTTCTGGAACTCACTCTGTAGACCAGGCTGGCCTCGAACTCAGAAATCCGCCTGCCTCTGCCTCCCAAGTGCTGGGATTAAAGGCGTCCGTTATCACACCCAGTTTATGAGCCCCTAGTTTTTAAATTAATAATAACAATAGTAACAGAGCAGGGACGATAACTCAATGGGTAAAGTGCTTGTTGTTCAAGTAAGAGGAACAAAGTTTGGATCCTTAGCACCTACGTAAAAGCTATGTGGTGTGCTTGTAACCCCAAAGCTGGGGCAGGGGGACAAAGCTAAGTGGACCCCAGGGTAGCCAGCTAGTCTACCTAAAGCATCAAGCCTCAGGCTTAGTAAAAGACCTTGTCTCAAAAATTCAGGTTGAGGAAGGGTATGGTGGCCCACATCTTTAATCCTGGCACAGAGGCAGTAGCAGGCAGGTCTCTGTGAGTTTTGACCCCAGCCTTGTCTACATGGGGAGTTCCAGACCAGCCAGAGCTACTCAATGAGACTCTTGTCTTAAGAGGGCTGGGGCTGGGGGATGTTCTGTGCCCTATTATTCCCACGCCTAGGCACCCTGTGAAAGTTGTCTCTGTACTGCCACCTGGTGGCTGAAAATGTCACTGCCTATATTCCTTGCTCTCTCCTATCCAACAGAACTAGGGATAGTTTCTTCAAATTACTAGCCCAGGAGACCTAATGCTTCTGTTCAGTTTTCTTCCTCATTCCCAGCCCATTGTTATCCTTTGGATCTTTGGACCACCCACCCAACACAGGCAGGGCAGAGAAAGAAACATGGTCACACCAGCCACCAAAAGGGTGGCCTGCAGCTTAAAGGGTGCATGTTTCTCAGTGATTTAGACTCCTTGGATCCGGGATCCAGAGTCAGAAAGGGTGGATTTGAGACCCAGGATGACAACTTGGCCTCTTGTTGCCTCTGTGTGTGTGTGTTTTTTAAATGTCTCTGGCCAGAGATGATGGTTTATGCATGTAACACCCACACTTGGAAAGTGGAAGCAGTTGGATCAGAAGTTCAAGGTCATCCCCAGCTTTGCAGAGAATTCCGGGTGAAAACAAAGTCTCTCAGGATCTCAGTTTTCACATAGAAGTGTAGCAGACAAATCCAGCTTTTTGGGTTTGCTGGAAAGATTAAACAGGAGACTATGGACAAACCCTGCAAACTCCATACTCAGGATGATGAGGCAGGACCTAGAAAGAGTTAGAGGCCAGGCTAGGAAAAAAAAAACCCACAGAGCTGTGTACAGGCAGCAGCAGAGGACACACCCTGGAATGTCACCTTGTAAGTAATGACAGTTCTGAAAGTGGCAGAAATGAGGATAAGAGGAGCAGGAGTAACTGGGTCACCTCCTCTGCCCGCCTGAGGTGGGCACATGGGCAGGGCAGCAATCCTCACTACCAAGGGCCGGAATGGCTCAGCATCCACACTTATGCCCTCCTTGATGTCCTGGGCTGGTCCAATGGGACAGAGGCAGCCCTCCATACTGAACGAACAGAACCCAGGTCCCGAGCAACTCCCAGTGGCAATTCTCTAGCCGTTCAGTCCTATATCCTGGCTGTTGAACTGTCTCCCTGCTGAGCACAGCAGTACATGAATGTAATTCAACACTCAGAGGCTGAGGCAGGAGGATTGAGAGTTTGAGAGCAGCCTGTGCTCCATGAAAAGACCCTGTCTCCAAAACCCAAACAAGCAAACAAACCAACAGCAAGAAAAAGAAGACAACTCTGTCTCTGCTTTGTCGTCATCTCCTCAAAGGAGTGTTTTCTTATTTTTTCTGCTCCCTGTTCCCAGACCAACAGTGGTTCTCCTTGGCTTAATTCCTACAGGTCTTACACTTATCATCTTGCATTGTGTCCTGATCCTCTGGATCTTATTACAACCAATTTAATTTATTCATTCAACAAATATGTATTGAGTGTCTGCTCTGTACCAGCTACTATTACAGATACTGGCCAGTTGAGCAAGATCAAGTCACAGGGCTGAGCTATTCTGGTATGGGAGGGAACCATTATGCAAATACGCAAAGAAGCATCATATGTGCAGTCATAAGCCAGGAGTGCCTTGAGCAAAACTAAAGACTGGGGGAGCGGAGTATGGGGTGGGTTTTGTCTTAGGGAATGGAAAAGGCAAAATCTCCAAGCCAACAATGATTGTGGCAAGGAGGAAAAAAAATGGTCAGGATGGCCAGAGAGGAGTGATAGAGAGATACATTTATTTAGATATAGGGTCTCACTAGCTTGGAACTAGCCTGTGTAAGGCAGGCTGGCTTTGAACTCGGCAGAGGTCTGCCTGCCTGGGCCTCCTGAGTGCCAGGATTAAAGATGTGTGTCACTACTTCTCTTAAATGGATCTCTTGTATGCCCACTTCTGTTATTTGGTATTGTTTGAGATTCATCCATGTATCCAAAGGCCATTTTTTCTTTTTATTGCCATGTACTATTCCATTGTATGAATATATCATAACTTATTTGTTCATTCACCTGTTGAAGAACATTTCTTTTTTGTATATTTGTATGTTCATGTGTTGTGTGTGTGACTGCAGGGGTGGGGAATTGTAGGTGTGTGTGGTGTATGGTATATGTTTGTGATGTGTGTGTGGTGTGTGTGAGTGAGTATGTGTGGCGGGTGGGAGGTGTTTGTGGTATATATGTGGGGTGTGTGTGGTATGTATATGAGTGTGTGTGTTATATGTGTAATGTGTGTGTGTGTGTTTATTTTTGTTCTAAGATAAGTTCTTGCTCCAGCCTTCCTTCAGGTTCACCTGAATTAATGATCTTCCTGCCTCAATTCTCTAGAAAGCTAGGATTGTGCGGGTCTGTCATCATGGCCAGCTTTTTTTGTAGTATGTGCAGATGTACGTCCAGGTGTCCATGCACACAAATACAGAGACAAGAGACTGTCACATGCCCTCTATTGCTCTCTACCTTATTCCCGTGAGACAGGGTCTCTCACTAAACCTGAAGTTCAGGTAGGCTGGCTGCCCAGCCATCTCCTCTCTGCTTCCCAACACTGGCACTGTAGGTTTGTGAGCCATATACAACTTCTATGTGGATGTTGGGGATTCAGACTTAGATCCTCAAGCTTGTCTGGCAAGCGATCCTACCCACCAAGCTGCCTCCTCAGCCTCACACCCAGCCTGCTTGCTTGCTTTTCTATCTTTATTGTTTTGCAATAGGGTTTCAGGCTTTGGCCTAGACTAGAACAGCACTCACTATGCAGCTTGGGCTGGCCTCACCCTTGTGGCAAATCCTCCTGTCACGATCTCCTAAGTGTTCTGATAACAGGCATGAGCCACCAGCACTCCTAGCTGTTCTTTTCTTTAGGATTTCTAATTATTTGGGTTTTTTTTTTTTTTGCTTTTTTTGTTTTGTTTTGTTTTCTTTGTTTTTTTCGGGACAGGGTTTCTCTGTGTAGCCCTGGCTGTCCTGGAACTCACTCTGTAGACCAGGCTAGCCTTGAACTCTCAAACTCAGAAATCCGCCTGCCTCTGCCTCCCAAGTGCTGGGATTAAAGGCGTGCACCACTACCGCCCGGCTGGATGTCTAATTGTATGCACACAAACAGGTGCACGTATGAAAGTTCAGGTGTCTGAGGAACCCCTCAGATGCTCTGGAGCTGGCATTACAAGCAGCCGTGAGCTACTTAAAGTGGGTGCCGGGAACTGAACTGCAGTCCTCTCCAAGAGCAGTATGTGCCTTTTAAACAGGTCATTTATTATTTTATGAATATGAATATTTTGTCTGCATGCACATCTGTGTAACATCTGATATCTGCAGAGGCTAGGACACTGGAGTCCCCAGAACTGAGTTACAGATGGTTGTGAGCTGTTACATGGGAATCCATCCAGAGTGCTCCAGAAGAGCAACCAGTGCTCCGACCTGCTGAACCCTTTCTCCAGCCCTGTCTTCTGTTCCTGTTCTTCTCCTTTCCTACTCCACCCCCACACCGAGGAACCAAACAAGTGTTCTATTGTCAAGCCACCCCCTCAACCCCTCTGGAACTTAATGTGTAGCTGAAGCTAGCCTCAATTTGCAGCAATCCTCCTGTCTCAGCCTCTCAGGTGCTGCTTAATTCATCACCATAAAACTGCTACAATCATCTGATGCCAGAGCTCAGGAGGTGGGAGCTTAGATGATTGAAAGATGAAGGATAGGGCTGGAGAGATGGCTCAGTGGTTAGGAGCACTGACTGCGGTTCCAGAGGTCCTGAGTTCAAGTCCCAGCAACCACAGGTGGCTCCCATCTGTAATGGGATCGGATGCCCTCTCCTCTGTCATGAGGACATATATGCAAATAGAGTGCTCATATACATAAATAAATAGATCTAAGAAAAAAGAAAGATGAAGGGTAGACAGAGCTACATAGTAAGACTCTGTTTCAGGGTGGGAAATAGAGAAGAAGAAAAAACAATCACAAAGCAAAACAGAAAAAAAAATCTTCCATGATTACTATTCTATACATTTTAGACTAATGTTTCTCTTGGGTGTAACCTCATGAGTGGAAATGCTAGACCATGCGCTATGTATTAGTTATGCAACCTACTTTTAATAGATATTACCCATTTCCCAAAGTGGTAGTACCAGTTTACACTCTCATCAGCAGCATATAAAAGTTGCAGTTGTAGCCAGGCAGAGTGGTACACACCTGTAATCCCAGCACTGGGGGAGCTGAAGGACTAGCACTGACAACCACAGGCCAGCCTGAGCTACAGTGAGACCTTGTGTTGTGGGGGCTGGAGAGATGGCTCAGTGGTTAAGAGCACTGGCTGTTCTTCCAGAAGTCCTGAGTTCAATTCCCAGCACCCACAAGGTGGCTCATGACCATCTATAAAAGGGTTCTGATGCCCTCTTCTGGCATGCAGGTGTCCATGAGCACTCATACATAAAGTAAAAAAATAAAGGAAAGAAATAAGAGAAGAAAAGAAAGACTGTGTGGGCTGCAGTGTAGGGTCCTGACTGGCAGACAAGTAGGGATGGGCTGCAGACAAGCTGCTGCTGGACCCGCAGGAGGTTAGTGTTGTCATCCTGCAGGTGGCATGGATTAGAGCTGTCATGAGCCACTGGAGGAAAGTAACAATCCAGATGTGCTGGAACCGTATCCACGAGACCGGCTGATAAAATGAGTGAGGCTGGGCATGGTCCAGATGTGCTGGAACCGTATCCATGATACCAGCTAATAAAATGAGTGAGGCTGGGCGTGGTAGTGCTGCATTTTAACCTCAGCCCTTGGGCGTGGAAGCAGGTGGATTGCTGTAAGACCACACAGCGAGCCCCGGGCCATCCAGAGCTGCACAGTGAGATCCTGTCTCAAAAACAAGCAGGCAAGCAAAGAGATGAGTGAGCAGGAGGCAAGATAGAGGGGGGCTGGGATTACAGGGATGCACTACCACAGTCGGCTCAGTGCTCGACTCTGTGTGTGTGTGTGTGTTTATTACAGGTGTGCACTATTACAGCTGGCTCAATGCGAGATTGTGTATGTGGTGTGTGTATGTGGTGTGTATGTAATGTGTGTATGTGGTGTGTGTATGTGTGTGTGGTATGTGTGTATGTGGTATGTGTATGGTTGTGTGTGGTGTGTGTGGTCTGTGTATGTGTGTGTGTGTGTCTATGTGTATGTATGTGGTATGTGTCTTTTAATACACAAACCACAGCAGGTGTAAAGAGGCCAGAGGACAATCTATGATGTCCTTTGTCTTCTTCCTCTTTTACACTGGTTCCAGATATCAAACACAGGTTGTCATCAGACTCAAAAGACCAGTACATGATCTTTTCCTCTTGAAAAGCTGGGCAGAAACACAATCAAAACAGAAAACCAAACTAAGTGAATGAAAAGGACCATTTTGTGATATCAAGGTCAAGGGCGGCTCACACAAGTTACAAACTCACAGGAAGCTATTTTAAGTGTACGGTGTCTCCTGGAGTTCAGGCTACCATGAGAGTTAATACAGGCTCAGTGCGCCTCTAGCTTGGTAGGACTGGTAACTGCTTGGCTGCTTGAATAGCTTGTGCTGCCTGCAGCAGACAGACCAGGGTTAGGGTAGCAGGCCTGCCTCATCAAGCCCTGTAACTTGGACTTTGTGCTGGGCTTGCTCAGCCTCAGCTTTAGGCCTTGCAGGGTAGAAGTGTGATCATATATCTATGTGACCTGGAACAAACGAGAACAAAAACATCTCCTGAGTTGCAGACACTAGTCACAGATCTTGTGAGGTTTTCACCCCTCGACACACACACACACACTCACATTTTTTTCACACTCTAGGTAACCCTGCTGAGGGACTTTGAATGCTGGGAGGGTGTCTTCTGTTCCCTCTCTCAACCCCAGCCCTTCCCCGACTTCAGAGAAACAATGGAGAACATCGGGAGGTTCATTCATAGACTTTAGTGTATTTTTTTTTCTATCGAGCAGTTTCTGCAATGATGACCAGGCCTGTACAACATACATGGTTCACTTTGTTAAAGCTACAGGGTTGGGGATGGGGCCCCTGAGAATCAGCAGGGCAAGCATCACGAGAGGCAAGCAGCAGCCAAGGGCTGGGGGAGGCGGTATTTGTGGAGAGCTGGGGAACTAGAGAAGGCTGATGAAGGGCTACAGAAGAGAGGCAGGAAGTCTGGGCTGCCAGGGAGCAGCCAGAGGTTGCAGGGAAGCAGCAGAATATGGGAGAGGAATGGTCACTATCACCATTATGGGCCAGGGGGTGGCATGGTCACCATCACCACTATGGGCTGGGGAATTCGTACGGCATATCTGTGGATATTTTCACAGGAACTGCTGTATAAAAGGGACTGTACAACATAACCTATAATACAGTGTGTACATATGATACAAGGTTTGTTCCCTCTTTGGGTTTTAAAAAATAAATGTACAATTCCAAAGCTTTGGGTAAAAAATATATACACGCCCGGAGCAGGAGCTGTAGCTGAATTCACGGCTGCCTCAGCCACTGCTACCTCTTCAGAAGGGCCGGGAAGGAGGGTGTGAGGCTGTGCCAGGAAACCTCACCCAGTAGCTGCCAGGAGCCCCTGCAACCCCTCAGCCTTGGAGGAAGTGATGGGAGAGGTAATAAAGGCCTTGCCAGAGCCCCGTTCCATCTTTACAGCTGCTGCTATCTCTCTTCTCCCCATGCAGGGAGGAGCTATCTGTCCTAGGTTTTGAGATCCACCCTAGGCTTTATAGAAAGACAAAGGGGGATAAAGACAGGCAGACAGACAGGCAAGCAGATAGACAGACAATGGTTGGTGGCAGACAGAACCCGAAGGAGGATGATAACTTCCTCCTTAGCAGTAGGAAACCCCCCAAAGCAGAGAGGTCTGGGGAACAGGCACCCCTACCTCTGGATACCACTGCATCCCAGAGGCAGCTTAGGCCTGTATTTCCCTGAGCATCTTTTAGCCTCTCACTGACACATATACAGAGATCTTAGGGAAGCTTGGGTGGGGGATTTGCAGGGACTGATGGGTAATTCTTCTGCCTACTGATACTTCCTGCCTTCAGAAACAGGTTGGCCCACAGTCTTCCTATGTAGGACAGCGGGTGGGGTTGGGCAGGGAGTGATTGGAGACCTAGCCAACAAGGGTAGCACCAAACAGAAGGGATCCTCAAAACGCTTGTGACATTCTCCCTACATTATCAGATGCACTCCTGCACCCTAAAAGGGGACATGTACATCATATATATATCACACACACACACACACACACACACACACACACACACATCAGTGAAACAGTTGCCAGGGAGGAAGGAAGGCTTCCAGTGCCTCCCGTACCACAGCTGTGATCTGGGAGCGGGGGCTTCCTTCCTGCATGGGAAGTGGAGGCTAGAAACTCCATCTCTGGAACAGACTCCACTTGGAGAGCAGAGAGGTACTCGGTCCCTTGCCCAGACAGGCCAGACACCAGGAGAGTAGCTTGGGTGTGAAGGAGCAATGTAGGCCGACCTCAGCAGGATGACAGGCTTCTGTGCCCCGGTAGGCCAACCCAACTCCTCCTTGTAGGATAGGAAGTGGCTCCAGGGAGAAGGTGTCCAATGCAGGTTGTTGAGGGCATCGTACAAAGTGCTTGAGTGCCAGGTGCCAAGGACTGAGGTGGGGGCAGCCGGGCCCTCCACTCTCACTGACTATTAGCCTCCAGCTTGTAGGAGAGCTCAAAGAGGTGGTTCTGATTGTCGATGACCTGGAACTGGCGTACATACGCCTTGGTCTGCAGGTGATGCGGGGAGGCCTCCATGTCTAGGCCTGGGGTGCAGGGAGGGAGAGGTGGTCAGACTCCCCTCCTCCCTTTATCCCCTACGTGCATGCCAGGCAGGGCAGGGCAAAGGGGTGTGAATGGGGACAGGCATTGGCAGGAAGCCTAAGGCCAGAATGGAGAACTGGCCAGTCTAAGGAAATACACAGTTGAGCATGGTGCTCTCCCATCCCTCCTCCGCCACGGTCCTACTGGGAAGCTCACTGAGCCCAGGGTACTCACAGAGGGGCCGGCTCCGGTATTTTCGGATTGTCCTCACTTTCTCCGCCACAGAATGCTGGGAGATGACAAGGAATTAGCCGTGAAAAGGGCGCAGACCTAGGCTTCCCCCTCTTTACCCCTACTGAGTTAGTCCCACTATCTTCAGTCTCCACTGATGGGGCCTCTGAAGGGACAAAGGACTGGTAATAGCAAGGTGCCAAGAGAGGGAGGTTGAATTACCCCCAAGCTGCCTGTCAGCTTTGCCTCTTGTGGGTGGGTTGCCACAGTGATGCCACCAGGGAGACAGGCTGGAGTCTGTTAGGCAAGCTGGGCAGCAGAGAGGAAGGCTGCTATCTGGGGGAAGTGACAGGAGGGAGGGGGAGGCAGCCCCTCACTCACACACGGGACAGGGGTTGGCAGTTCCACTCACCAGCTTCTCAATGTTCACCAGACCATCCACGAGGGTCTTGCTCCCCTCATGCAGGAAGGTCAGGTCTAGAGAGCAGGAAGACAGCTAAATGTGAGGGCGGGGCAGGAAAGGGAACCCATCCCAGGCTCTATAATATGCGCATGCGCAGTCCCCAGGGACTTCTCCACAAGTGGGCGCCCACAGCAGAGTTGGGAAGGGACTAAGAGTATGGAGATGGTGCACTGGTGGCGCACGCCTTTAATCCCAGCACTTGGGAGGCAGAGGCAGGTGGATTTCTGAGTTCGAGGCCAGCCTGGTCTACAGAGTGAGTTCCAGGACAGCCAGGGCTACACAGAGAAACCCTGTCTCGAAAGAGTTTGGAGATGGGAGAAGGAAATGCAGGATAGGATAGCCTAGGAGGGACTGACCTTTGAGGATCAAGGGCACGAACGGAATCAGAGGAGGCTTCATTTTGGAGATGACTTCTCTGTAGCTTTTATGGTTCCGGCAGGGGTCCTAGCATTCCACAGAAGGTTCAGAGACAAATGGGCCTAGTGTACCCCCTTAAGACGGCTCCCACTCCCTCAGGGCTGAGGAAGGTAATTCCACTCACCGTCAAGCTCTCAAATTTCCGGAACAGGTTCTTGAATTTCCCTGGCAGCTTCTGCAGAGTTTGAAGGAAAGAAAAAAGATAGATAGGTCAGTGTAGAGCTTCCTGAATTTCATGGGAGCGTGTGAGTAGTCTTCCTCGGAGAGTTATAGACACATTTCCCAAGGGGAGGAGAAACTAGAAGGTGAGGACATAGACTCAGGGAGTTTGGAACTTCACACAGCACAGGAGTGCTCCCTCCACATGCTGGCTGAGACCTAGGCGAGGCTCAAAGCAAGGCCACTGGGGTGGGACTCTAGCTTTGTACTAACTTGCAAACGCATGGCCAAAGCAGAGGCCAGGAGAGGGCACCTGCTTCCCAGTGGCACAAAGATTCCCCACCGAGCAGCAGCATCAGGAGGCTGCACCGGAAAGAGAGCCCGAGATGCACAGATCCTGAGGTGGGACAACTGTGGGCAGAGAAGGGAGAGATCGCTTCACCTCCCAGGTGAGCCGCAGGCGGCTGACAGCAGCATTGTCCAGCCCCATGACCACAGCGTAGAAGGACAGCAGGTCCTGGTTCTGCTTGCAGCTGTGCGGGAGGGAGGCGGGGTTAGAGGTAACCCGGTAACTATGGCCTCCCCAGCCACCACCATCAGCGCTTACATGGCTGCGATCTTGATGAACTTCTTGAGCAGCTGTACACGCTTGCCTGGGGCCTCGCAGAGCAGCACCTCGGTGGCTACCCAGTGGGTGACCTCGCTGCAGCGCTGCAACAGCAACTCCAGGTTGGCTGTCTCTCGGCGGCCACGCTCCCCGTGGAACACGTAGTCCACGAACTCCAACTGCATCCGGGGCAGCAGAGGAGAGGCCAAGGCAACGGGATGTGGGTAGAAAGATGGCAGCACGGAGCACGTGGAGACGGAGAGATAGTGGTGAGCCGGCAGGGAGATAGAAAAATCGGGACAGGACAAGATGCAACAGGGGAAATGAATGTTAACACTATTCTCCACCTAGTGAGCACGTAGGCACCAGGCACTTGCTAGTCTTGTAGTCCCCCTTTGCTTGTTTCTTGTCTTTCTTTCCTTCCTTCCTTCCTTCCTTCCTTCCTTCCTTCCTTCCTTCCTTCCTTCCTTTTCTTAACAGATTTCACTTTAGGAGCTAAAGAGATGGCTCGGTGTATTGAGAGCACATACTGATCTTGTAGAGGATCCGAGTTCAATTCCCAGCACCCACACCAGGCACCTCCCACCTACCTGTTATTTCAGAGAATCTGACACCTATATGACCTTATATGACCTTATGTGTATATATACATACCATGTGTATGTATATATACACATACTCAGAAATAAATAAGAATAAAAGTAAAAATAAGATTCAGTTGTGGGGCGGGGGGGGACTGGAGATGTTGTTCAATGGTTAAACATGTCTCCTGATCTTCCAGGGAGCCTAAGTTCGGTTCCCGGCACCCATATCACACAGCTCACAACTATCTGGAACTCCAGCCCCAGAGGAATCTGATGTTTCTGGCCTCTGTGGGCACCTGCACTCACATGTGCGTGGATGCACTTGTGCGCGTGCATGTACAATTAAAAATAAATCTTAAAATACATTTGCCAGGGGTAGTGATGCACGCCTTAAATCCCAGCACTTAAGAGGTAGAGGCAGGTGGATTCCTGAGTTTGAGGCCAGCCTGGTCTACAGAGTGAGTTCCAGGATAGCCAGGGCTACATACTGAGAGCCTGTTTAAAAAACAACAACAATTAAGACTTATTTATTTATTTATTTATTTATTTATTTATTTATTTGTGTGTGTGTGTGTGGTCTGTATGTGTACATTTCTGCAGAGGCCAGTAGAGGGCACTAGAGCCCCTGAAGCTGGAATTACAGATGGTTGTGAACCACTGTATCTGGAGAAGGGAACTGGTCCTCTGAAACACCAGCACTCTTAACCTCTCAGCCAATTTTCCAGGCCTCGTATTTTTTTGTTTGTTGTTTTGAGCCGGGGTCTTATGTATCTCCGGCTGGCCTCCAACTCGTCATGTAGCCCAGGATAATCTGGATCCCTCTGCTTCCACTTCCCAAGTGCTGAGATGACAAGCATGCCCCACCACGGCTGGCCCATTTAGTGGTGAGGACCAAGTCCAGGGTTTTGGGTACAGTAGGCAAGCACTCTACCAATTGAACCACGTCCTTAGCTTAATAGTAATCATGTTTTACAAATCTTGACACGAATTCTGATTCAGGGTCTACATAAGCAGCACTTGGGCCCTGAAACACTCTGCTGAAGAGGCTCTCTACCATTTTCCCGGTTGAGGGGACAAAGGCCTATAAAGGTTGTGACTGCGCACTGCCCGTGTGTGTGCCGCTAGCTAGGACCGTCCATCTCCGCTGCAAAAGCAGACTCCAGGAGCAAGCACATTCCCTGCCCAGCCTCACCTCGTGTACGCATCGGAACAGCTCCCAGTGGAAAGCAGTCAGATGATTGGCCACATCTTCAGGCTCCACCCGGTGGATCTCTGTGTCTCCCGGGGAGACCTGGATCTCCTCAGGAAGGGGAACCTGGTGGCAGGTGGGGTGAGAGGAACTTGGCTCCCTGTGGGAAGGTGAGCGACTCAGCATCTCTCATTACCAGCAGACATAGGTAAAGGAATTCTTACTAGGGCCTCATAGCTGTCCCGAGTACAGGCAAATAGGTGGCTGTTGATGCCCAGCGTGGTGAAGACGCAGTCCTCCGTTGGCTGGAGGAGGACTTTCTCTGCAGAGGAACAGGCTGTTCAGCTTTGGCCACCCACGCCCTTCACATACCTGAGCCACCATCCCCCTTCCCACCCAGGGGCCCACAACACTACGCTGATATATCCCAGTCTGGCAGGATTGGCATCGTCACCAGTTGAGGTCATATTTATCTGAAATTTGTCAGATGATTTCCTTTGCCTTTTACTCCATATGTAGCTCAACTCTGACCCTTTCATCCCTGTGACACTGACAGGCTGGGGTACGTTTCCTTTATGGAAAATGAGGCTAAGACAATCGAACGTGACAGAGCATGCCTGAAGTCGTAGCACTGGAAAGCGGAGGCAGAAAAGCCTGCAAATTCCAGACCAGCCTGGGCTTACATACAAGATCTTGTCTTTCTTTTTTCTTTTCTTTCTTTTTTTTTTTTTGTGTGTTTTTTTCGAGACAGAGGGTTTCTCTGTGTAGCCCTGGCTGTCCTGGAACTCACTCTGTAGACCAGGCTGGCCTCGAACTCAGAAATCCACCTGCCTCTGCCTCCCAAGTGCTGGGATTAAAGGCATGCGCCACCACCGCCTGGTGATCTTGTCTTTCTTACACACACACACAGGAGCTATACTACATTGCTGGCTCTCTGTCTCTCCACAGGATTGAAGCCTCCCCTATGTCTTCAGTTTGAGAAATGGAGCATGTAAGACACTGGGGAGAGGTGTGTGTGTGTGAAGGACCCAGAACACAATCTCTAAGTAGGTATCAGGCAGCACCCTGGCCAGAACCCAAGGGTTCTGTACCAGTGTGTCCCAAATTCAAATGCGCATAGGAATCTCCTGGGAGGGGTGGTCCAAATGCAGATTCTAAGCCTGTAGGTTTGGGTTAGGGGCTCCTAGGTGATGTACTCACCAAGGCTGGACCCAGGACAACACTTTGAGCATCAAGGATCGAGACTTTAGTTTTACCCCTGCCTAGTGTGCTGACTCTCACCTCCAGAGGAAGCAACAGCTACGAGGATGAGGGCGTCCTCGCGCTCCGCAGGCTCCTCTGAGTACTGCAGCTTCTCTGTCACAGAGCCCAGAATGTCTTGCACTGATGCTGAGAGACGACTGCGTATGGTCACGTAAGAGTGGTCAGGCATGTAGACTCGGCAGAAGACTGATCAGAGACAGGAAAGACACCATGAAAGGGGCTTCGGAGACTCCACTGCTGGTGCACAATGCCCAGGGACTCAACCACCTCCCAGAGCCTCTCCGGAAGCTTTGCTCTTCCTAATGGCCATACTCACTCTCATCGGAGCCCCTGAATGCCACTCGGGTCTGCAGACAGGAATCTATCCGGCGGAAGTGTCGGAAGAGCGGCTTAACCTGCTTGCTGGGCGGCTGGCTCTCTTCTGGAATCCTGGCATGAACATTGCTGGGCATGAGCAAGCCCTGCCAGGCATATGGAGCACCAGGCAGAAACATTAAGCAGGATAATGACCAGCATAGGACAATTGTCCAAGTGACCCAAATCAAATGCCACCTCTCTCTTGAGGGCTCTTCTCTGGTCCACCCACCCATGGAGAAAGATCACTCTCTCGTCTCAAAAGCCGTAAAACAATGGAACAATATTGTGTTCACGTTGTCTTTTCTACCAGATTGACATCTCTTGAGGAATAGGATTAGTTTTTACAGCCCTTCCTCCTCCATGTCCTGCCACCCTCTCAGCACATGGTAGGTAGTAGGACCTCGGATGCCTGAATTCTGCTGACAAGGGCTTCACAGTCTGGGAAGGAGACAGACATGTGTGCAGCTACTTCTAACACCAGCTAGGAAGTGTTGGTGAGGTAACAAAGGTGCAGGAGGGTGATACTTGTGGGGGGAGGAAGGAAACTTCCTGAAAGGGAGAAATCGGAGATGTTTCCATAAAAGAGATGGCATTTGACCCGGGCCCTGAAGGATCATGGGAAGAAAAAGTAGGAATGCACCAAAGTTGCCAGAAACATAGATGAAAAGGGGAGCTAGAGAGATGGCTCAGCGTTTAAGAGCACCAGCCGCTCTTCCAGAGGACCGGGGTTCATCACCCACATGGCAGCTCATAACTGTCTGCAACTCCAGCTCCAGGGGATCCAACACACAAGCAGGCAAAACACCAATGCACATAAAATAAAAATAAATTAAAAAAAATAGGTGAAGAGGAAACATGAGAGGAGAAAGAGAAGATCAGGAGATGATGGGAAGGGAAGGGTGCTGACGCTAGGCTTGGAGGCATTAGGGAACATGGATGCTTTGGGAACAGGAAGGTGAAGGAATCATTTAGGAAAATCTGAAAGATATTTTTGGTGTCAGAAGGGAGAAAGAGGTGAGGCCAGAGGCTGAAGTCCTGAATGGGAGGTGACAACAGTCTAGGGGAGTTAATGAACCCTGTGGCAGCAGGAAAAGAGAAGAGAAAACCAAGAGGGGACTAGATGTACTTGTGTTCTGAAGCTATGGAGGTCAACTTTGGAGATTTTTGCCAAGTTTCTGTTTGTTTTGGTAATAGTGGGGATAAAATCTAGGACACCACATATATTGGACAAGCATCCCACCACTCAGCTATATTCCTATATAGTAAGCTGTATCCTTTACTATTTCTTTTTAATCTTGAGATTTGATCTCATTAAATTGTCCAAGCTGGCCTTGAACTGATAATTCTTCTACTACTTTAGCCTCCTACATACCTGGGGTCACAGGGGTACGCCACCATGCGCAGCCATCAACTGATACCTATTTTTAAGATTTGCTCATATTTTAAATGCGTATGGGTATTTTGCCTGCCTGTGCCCTGTGCTCCACATGCAAACCCTACACTTAGAGTGCATAAGAGGGCATCAGATCCTCTGGAACTAAAATTACAGATGGTTGTGAGCTGCCATGTGCTGGGAATCCAACCTGGGTCCTCTCGAAGAGCAATACGTGCTATTAACCATTGAGCCATCTCTGTCGCCCTGTTAACTAAGTTTTAAAGACAGCCATTAGATGTGTGTTCACACACACACACACACACACACACACACATACATTGTAAACTTAAGGTCAAATAAATCATTATCAAGAAGACAGTTTCACCAGGCAGTGATGGCACATTCCTTTAATCCCAGAACTGGGAAGGCAGAAGACAGGTGGATCTCTGTGAGTTCGAGGCCACCCTGGTCTACAGAATGAGTTCCAAGACAGTCAGGGCTACACAGAGAAGCCCTGTCTCAGAAACAAAACAAAACATAGCAAAACCTGTGCCAGGCATCATTGCACGAGCCTATAATCCGATTTTGGGAGGCAAATGTAAAAAGACTGGGGCACGTTTCAAGGACTCCATTTGAGAATAAGTAAACAAGTAAGAAGAGAAAAGAAAAGAAATAAAAGTTTTTCTAAGTTCTTTTTACTAAGTTTTTTTTGTTTTTTTTTTGTTTTTTTTTGTTTGTTTGTTTGGTTTTTTTTGTTTGTTTGTTTTTTTCGAGACAGGGTTTCTCTGTGTCGTCCTGGCTGTCCTGGAACTCACTCTGTAGACCAGGCTGGCCTCGAACTCAGAAATCCGCCTGCCTCTGCCTCCCAAGTGCTGAGATTAAAGGTGTGCGCCACCACCGCCCGGCTTTTATTAAGTTTTGTACTGCCTATACTCCAGCTTACTTATGCCTACATATAAATTTAGTGGAGGAATGGAGAGATGGCTCAGCGGTTAAGAGCACTGACTGCTCTTCCAGAGGTCCTGAGTTCAATTTCCAGCAACCACATGGTGGCTCACAGCCATCTGTGATGAGGTCTGATGCCCTCTTCTGATGTGTCTGAGGACAGTTACAGTATATTCACATAAATAAATAAATAAATAAATAAATAAATAAATAAATAAATAAATCTTTGGGGAAAAAAAGAAATTATAAACGTAGTGGAAATACTATGTAACTACTCCTGCAGATCTCTTCCCAGCTCCACAGTCAGTGACACCATGTTGATAGTATGGGGAGAACATTTACACCATGGGAATCAGAGCTATAAACGAGGGACTCTGCTCAGAAAGCACAGGTGGTTAAATACCTGCTGGAACACTACCAAATTAATAGGAAAAATGGACCAAAAACTAAAAAAGAATGGAGCTGGACCTGGTGACACAGGCCCACTTGGAACCCAGAGACAGGAGGATTTCTGCCAGTAGAAACCATCTTGGGCTACAGAGTGAGTTGGAGGTTAGCTTGAGCTATATAGTAAGTAAGACACACTGCCCAGCTCCCCCCTTCCCCCTCTAAAAAAAGATTGGATTAGAGACATCGTTCTGTGGTTTTATGTTACTCTCCAGTGAGGGAAGGGAGCTGAAAGAAAAACATATTGAAAGGTCAAAGGGGCCAAAGAAATGGCTCAGTGATTTAGAGCACTGACTGCTCTTGCAGAGGCCCCCATTTCTGTTTCCAGCACCCAAGTTGTAGCTTCCAGCCATCTATGACTTAAGTTCCTGGGGACCCAGTATCCTCTTCTGACCTTGTCACACCCATGCATGCAAGTGATGCACAGATATACATGCAGGCAAAGCAATAAAAATCAACAAATGTCGTAGAAAGCAAGCAAGCAAAGAAACAACTAATATGCTGAAGCCACAAGGCCAGAGGCAGGCCCTGTATTTGAGGAACTTGGGGGCCCCCTTTCCCCTCACTTCAGCTCCACTGTCTCCACCAGCTGGTGCAGCCTCAGTGTGTCCTCTCGGAGGTCTTGGTAAAGGGACTCATCCTTCATAATTAGTAGATACAGTTCCTAGGGAGAAGGCAAAGATGAGATGAGGGCAGATGTCTCATCCCAAGGACCACACTCTACAAGGGCTGAGGCAGGATCTCCGTGCCTTAAGCACTTGGAGAATCCCATAGAGCAAAGCCCCAGGGCGTGTTTTGCTTCCAGGTACCCAGCTTGAGGAATATGAGTCCTTCACAGGGGCCCCTTGCAGAGCTGAGAGCCAGCTCACCCACCTTTTCCCTCCCAGGCCCACCTTGATAATGTGGCCGGCCCCTTCTTCCTCTTGCAGGAGTCCTTGGTAGGTATCCAAGAAATGGAGGAGCAGAGCAAGACAGGCTTGCTTCCGGCCCAGCCCCTCTGGACCCTCCACATTCCTTGACTGAACAAAGCTGACGCCTGAGTTAAGTAAAAGTTCTGGATAGCCAAGGAAATTGGGAAAGACAAATTGTCCCCAAATATTCTGGGCTTGGGTACTAGGAGGAAAGAAGGTTTTCAGGCCCCGAAGCCAAGACTCTCACACATAGCAGCCACGAGTTTGCTCAGAATACAAATAATAATAGCTTCAATGTAAACACATTCAAGTTCTTGCCGATTAAAGAGGTTCGCTTAAGAATACTGCCAGCACCCAGCTAATCTCTGGCTAGCCCACAAACCTGACTTTACCTCTCAGTGAGACCTGATTTGTTTTTTTCCCAGAGAAATTAATGACTTTCTACCCAGGGGCTTGACATTAACAATTAGGTACTGAAATAATTCAATGAATCCAGGCATGGTGGTGCATTCCTGTAATCCCAGCATTCAGGAGGCAAAGGCAGAGGCAGGAAGACCACCACAAGTCAATGATAGCCTAGTCTACATAAGAAGTTCCAAGCTACTTAGGGTTATATAGTAAAACTTGTTTCTAAAAACAAAACAACTCAAGTAAAGAAAATGCTGTATGCTATCAAGAGACCCAGTAAATAGGCCAGCAGTAGCTCATTTGTAGCTGACCCTACTGAAGCACAGTCAGTACTTCAGTACCAATACTGATATCAGACCCTATGAGTGGAGCAAGGATCCCCCACCCCCACCCCAGACAGGGATTTCTCCATGTAGCCCTGGCTGTCCTGGAACTTGATCTGTAGACCAGGTTAATCCTCTGCCTCCAGAGTGCTGGGATTAAAAGCATGGGCCACTGCTGCCTCGAACTTCAGTGGGGACAGAGTCCCTCTTCCCCTTAGTAGAACAGCAACACCTTACATAATATGTTCATATAGTCGACACCTCAATTAGTACTGATGGCTCCCTACCTCGGAGCAGCTGGTCCCCTATGCTGTCTAGGTGTCTCAGAGCACTACCACACCTGCGGCAAGGCTGAGCCTCACAGCAGCCCAGAGCAGAGCGACTATTATCTCCATTTGACTGAGGAGCAAACTGAGGCTCCAGGTCACACAGCAGGTGAGCTAAAAGGCTGGGTGTGTCCTCTAAGGGAGAGTTTGGGCTGGGATGTAGTTTGTAAGAATAGAAGACATGGCTCCCTCCTGGTCTGTCCTTTCAGAAGCCCCAGAAAAGGATATTACTGCTGTAACTCTTGTAGAAACTTTTCTGTTGGCAGGAAGAGGGAATGGGTGAGGACAATGTCATCAAGGAGAATATCTGTGGAGATCAATGGGTGTCACAGAGGTCAGAAGCAGGCTCCCAGAACCTGTCTGCAATCCCTGAACCCTCATTTTTTTTTTTTTCTTTTTGCCTCTTTAGTAATCCTGGAGCCTCGGCCACCTGCCCCGTCATGCTCTACACATGCTCGCACACATGTGTGAAGGTTCTGGGCAGCCGCTGCGGGGGTGGGGCTGGCAGCTGCCAAGGCAGCTGGAGGGAGTGGGGGGGGGGCTATGAAGGCCATGCACACTTCTCTTCAGTGTGGGGGAAGTTGGTCAGATAATATACCATGCCTGAGATCTGCTCAGGAGAAAAAGGGAATCCACAGAAGGGACCCTCAACAGAGAATTAGCAAACAGAGGTTCCAGTCAGAGGGATGTAGAGGTGTGGGATGTGGGTCCATCCTCCCCTACCACTCCCTACCTCAGAGCTTTGAGTTTTGACAGGGCAGGTGGGGAACAACCCCACTAAAATCGGCAGAGGAGACAGGCAGCCATCTCTTTATCTCAGTCTTTAAATAGAAGTCCTATGTCCACTGGGTGCCCAGGGGTGGAAGGGTTAATGATGGAAAGGAGGGGAGGGGATCCTCTCACCACCCTTTTCCCTCCACACCTCTGTCTGGGCCTGGCTCAGCCAGTCAGCCAGGTACAAGGTCGCCCTGACTTGCCGCCAGCCCTGGGGTGGGGCAGGGCTGCTTGGCACCCACAGACAGGCAGGGCACAGGGAGGGAGCCAGGTGTCCTCACCAGGACAGGTTAGGGCCAGGTCCCCAGGCACTGCTCCAGGACAAAACCAAGGTTTCTGACAAGCCTTGCTCGTCATGCCCTGCTGCCAATGCCAGCCACGAAGCTGGAGGTAAGGAAGCAACACAAGATTGTCTACTTGAATTGATTTTGTTTCACAGATGAGAAACTGAGGCCCAGAGCTAGAAGGCACTTGCCCGGAGCCAGAAGTACCTAGAGTGCTTTGTTCTTTCCTTAGTACAGGGGCAAGCAGAGTGTCATTAGGGTAGAGCCCAGTGACCACAAGGGGCTGCCCAGACTTTGTGAGGAGCTCTGGCTAGGTGTGGAGAGCCTTCAATAAGCAGTTGTCTCCTCCCACACAGCATGGGCAGAAATCAAGTGGCTTGAGAACGGTGGCTTATATTAAAAATATTGGAGTGGCAGTTTAAACAGGTTTCCCAAACTAGTTACTCTGGAGATCTAGCCTGCCAAGCCAGATAATATGGGTGACAAATTGGGAGGCTTGACTCAGGAAAAACTGGACAATCTGTTGTCCAAACTGGACAGCCTTTTTTTTTCCCCTCTCTATACAACTACCCTGCTACATTCTGAAAGTCAGTCAGAAGGGCCCCCAGCCCTCACATCCAGCTCCAGGGCCTTGATATAAGGAGGCCTGACATCCTTCCTTGCATCTTTCTCTCACTAGAGTGTGAATATTAAAACCGGAGTACAGGACAAGGAACATGGGCAGAGTGGAGAGATGCTGATACGGGGGCTCCAGTTTGGCATCTGTTTCTTCCAAAGCAGGCTCCGGTCCAACGCACAGCCTCCCTGGGGAATGTGTCATAGAGACACAGGGTGTGTGGTGTAGGCGGGAAGTTATGGTTAAGAGAGCTGTGTGTGTCTGATATTTTTCTAATTAAATCCAAAAGGTGTCAGCTCCCCAGGGCAACCGCAGCCTGAGCCAAAAGAGAGGACCCCGACCTTCAGGACAAAACTGGAGTAGAGGGTGACACCCCACTCCTAAAGCCAGAGTGCCCTGCAGAGGAGGAAGGGTAGCACATGACACCCTTCTCTTTAAGGTCTAAAGCTTGGGTTCTCAATCCTAAGACCCTTCTGGCTTTAGTGGAGTGCCTAGTTGGATCTAAAGACCCTGATGTGTTCTACATCCATTCCAACTAGCAATCCATTCCTAAGTTCCTCAAAGGCCCTTTAATAGGGTGCTGGCATCCTTCTAGGGGTGAAATGGCATCATCTCAGGCTTCTCAGGGTGTGGTTAGTATTTTTTAAAAAGGCCCTCTGCCGAGGCATGACATAGGAAGGGTGGGAGCTATGGAGGCCCAAATCCTTCTGGATGCTGCAGTCCCCTGGTACCTTTAGAGACCTTCCTATTCACCCCCAAGGAGGACACTTTCCCTAAAGGCAGCCGAGTCCTGTGACTATCCACATGGCCCCACCAAGTGAGCCAGCTTGTGCTTCTACACAGCCAGGGACTCCTGTCAGCGTTTTTTTCAGGCCTCAGCTATGGTCTGGAGGGTGGCATATAACCTCAGCTTAAAAGCCTCCACCTTAGGGTGTCAGGCCCTAATTTGGGGGCATGGGAGGAGGTAGGCAGTATCAAGGGCTCATGGGAAGCTAGCTTAAATGTCCAGGGGAGAGGGAGGGTAGTTGAAGGAGAGATGGTTTCCCTTCTTCCCTGAGAATGGCGCTAATGTGGGGAGGAAGGTGGGTGGGCGCTACCGTGTCCCTTCCCCTATATTACTTCAGGGTTCCCCTCATCCTCTACACCAGCACTAAGGACAAGAAAAAAAAAACAGGGAGCACCCCCGCCCCGCGCCAACCCCTCACCCCCCATCCTGTGCTCTCTTCCTCTGGGATGGATGAGCAGGCTTACCTGAGGCGCTACTGTCCCTGGTGGTCCCTCCAGCCAGGCGCTCCAGAACCCGGTTCAGAAGATGCTCTGGCCGCTCGGGGGCGCCCAGGGGGGCCCAGGGTGGTGAAGCCAGGGGTTCGCCGGGGGATAGCTCATCTGAGGAGTATGAGGAAGGAGAGCGCAGGGGCACCCCAGATCCTATCGGCCCAGGCCCGGGAACCTCCTCTAGCTGCAGCCAACAGGGTCCCCCACAGCCCGGCTCCTCAGAGACCCCTAATGGTTCTCCCCCTTCCTCTTCAACCGGCGGCTCCAGCCCGGGCTCGGTTGGGGGCTCTCGGAGGAAAGCCGGGAGCAGCAGGCGAGACACGCTCTGACGCCGCTGCAGTGGCCGCAGTCCCCCGGCCGGACCGCCGCCCCCACCAGGGCCCCCACCCCCTCCAGGCCCTCCGCAGCAACCCGGACCCCCGCCGGGACCTCCAGCCACCGCTCGCCCCGCCAGCTGCGACGTCTGCTTCTTCAAAAATTTCTCCAGTGGCTTCATGCCCCCCCCCCGCCCCTCTCCTAGGGGCCGCCGGGGGACCCAGGTGTCCCAGGCGCGGGCGGGGGGAGGCGGGGACACGATGCTCAGAGCCGAGGGAGCAGAGCCGAGGGCCGTGCCAGGCGTCGGACTGAGAGCGAGAGGTGGCCGAGCCTCGCTGGCCAGAGTCCAGTGGCCAGTGGCCGGGGGAGGTGCCAGAGGGAAGAGGAGCTCGCTCTCAGCGGCCCCCCATGCTGGCTGCAGCCGAAGGGTTGGCAGGCTGAGGGGCTGGTGTCCCCGTCTCAGCGCTCCGGGGCCGAGCTGAGGCGACAGAGGCGGCGGGCGGAGCGCAAGGCTGAGGACGCGGCGGCGGCTGCGCTCCTGGCCCCTGGGAAGGTGGCAGAATTGAGACCGCGCCCCCTCCTCCAGTCCCCGCCCCTACTCTGCCTAGGCCCGCCCCCACTCGGCCGCGCGAGGCTTGAACTTGGGCGCTGGTGCTGACCGCGAGGAAAATTCGGATTTGGATTCTGAGAGTCGCAGAAGGGCAAAGGCGAGGGAGAGATCTACCAAGAAGAGGACTCCTGGCTCTCGATTACCCTGTCTCTTACTAGCATTTCAAATAAACAGGGCAGACGTTTGACCTTGGCACGCCTACCTGTGCACAGGTGAGGCTTATAAAGACAGCTGAACTCTTTGCATCGTTCCCACAATTTTATTTGGTCATTATCTTCCACCTGTTGAGAAGGGCTGGGACGGCGTCTTGAGTAAACTGCCACTGGCACTGCGGGCAGTACCCATATCCTTTTCTGATAGGGTATAGGGGGTGGTGCAGGGCCGCCCTCTAAGGCAGGTACCGGCAAGTAGGAAGGAGCCAGGCAGAGGCCAGCAGGTTGTGGCAGGTCTAAATGGGGTGAAAAGAGATAGCAGACTGCAAGAGACGACCAAAAGCACAAGGGCATCTTACCCCAGGTGGCAGCAAAAGGAAGCAAGACTGAAGAAATGTGTAAGTCCCCAAACTGCCAGCTATCGTCACCTAGCACATTTTTGTGTGTATAGCCATAGACTGGGAGAAATATTGCCCTTACTCCTGATGGCCACGCCAAAGCATTCTGTCCCCAAGGGTACACTGCACTAGGATGGGGCTGTAGAGACAGAACACATCCAGGCTTGATATACATGATGAGGGGGTGGCACCAGGTTCCTGGTGGGCTGGTGCTCCTTGGGTAAAGCCCCACCCGTTTCCCTGTTTACTGTGCATCAGCAAAGCATGGATGGACAGGAATGCTGGCTGGGAGTGGTGAAACTGACAGGGTGTGTACTACACTGTGTTGCTGTCTGTACAAACCCAGTTCCATGTGTGCTAGAGCATGTGTTCACAGAAATAAAGCTCTGCACACCCATCTGGGGATTTGGAGAGGGAACAACAACAAAAAAAGCTCTGATTTTGCTAAGAAGCTGAGGTCTGGGGGTTGGCTTCCTGGATAGCCTTAATCAGACACTCAGCCTCTCTTAAGGTAGGAACTGGCTAGAGTGGCTTAGAGCTCCCCAGGTAACCTTTTAGGAACCAAGTAAGAATTGGGGAGGGCTTCTCTTCTGCACATGCCACAGTTACCAGATTAAGCCGGTTGCCTTGGTAACCTCCTCTCTGGGCAGGATTTGGGATTGTCGGTTAGGAAGGGTGAAAAAATTGGGGAGTGTTAAGGGTGTGGGAGCTGGAAATAAAAGGGACTGAGACTTCTAGAAACTAAAAGCTTGGGGAACAGGACTCCAGAAAGTGGCAGTCACTACATTCAAGACCTTGAGTCAGAAGCAAAGGAAACATTAAGTTGTGGTCCTCCTGAACAGCGGTGGCTTCCGTTCTGGTTACACACTGAAACCACATGGGAGCTTTTCAGAATTGCTGCTGCCCAGGTCACACCCTAGATCAATTATGAGATCCTGTGTGGCAGGCCTAAGGTCTGTTAGCTTAGAAAGGTCCCAGGTGATCCAAACAGCCAGCGTTGAAAATCACTGCTCTAGGTCAGCTATAAGACGATCTGGGAATTGCAAATCCTTGATGTTTTGAGTCACCTACAGGTAAGTCCATGGACTGACCTACAGGGAGGAAACCCATAGGGCATCTACATTACCATGAGAAAACCCAAGAGAAAGGTACGGTGGTCTTCAATTACTTAACTGTGGAAATTGAGGCCAACAAGCTTAACTGAGCCTGTCCAACTCATGGCTTCTACAAAGGTATTGGACAGGGCTACCTAAGGCAGTAATCTATCTGCCCGTTAAACCCCCATTATCTCTGCCCACTGAGAAGCAGGCTGGGAGGGCAGAGAGAACCTGAAGGTTTTGCTGAGTTTGAGTTTCTTCTTGCTGAGCTGGTTACCAGGGTAACAAGAGAGAGCATGGGATCCAACAGCAGGACTGGGGTGAGAAGGAACCCCACCATCCCTCCCTCCTGCCAGTAACCTACCTACAAGGTCGGTTGACATTCTTTGCATGACCAGGGAGACCAGGTCTATAGTTATCCATCACCTTGGGGGACAGAGGGAAGATGTCACAACTTGTGGGCATCCCCACACCACCAAGGTAAAGTTTTATAAGAACAAATGATTCCAGCTCCCACAATGCCCACTGGCTGTCCACACTGAGTGGTCTTTGTGTAGCTGTAAACTTCCACACAAGGAAAGTTAATTCAAAATTGGGAATTAGTGTGTGTGTGTGTGTGTGTGCGCGCGCGCGCGCGCGTGTTCCAGAGTCTCAAATAAATGCAGCATGAACTAGTGGGAGGGCTTTTGTTTTCCTTGTCTTACCAGTTCTAAGACTGGCAGCTGTCCTTCAGATTGTGGGCCTTGGTATTTTAGTGCCATCTTTACTTTCCAATAAAAGATAGCTATCTACAGCTGGGCATAGTGATACACAGTGAGACAGGGTCTCAAAAAAAAAAAAAACCCAAACAAACAAACAAACAAAAAATCCAAGTATAAATACATATATATATAAAAAAAACAAGTCAGAAATTGCTGTGGCAGTGCACACCTGAAATCCTCAGCTAAAGATAAGTGAAGAGGTCAGCCTGAGCTAATGAGGCCCTGGTCTGAAAAACAAACAAACAAACAAACAAAGGATGAGAAACTGTTAGTTTCAAACTTTGGAACTCAAGGGGGCTCCTTACCTCTCTGACCTTCCATTTTACCAGTCTGGCTCAAATTATGACTATAATTCTGTAGTGAAATTAGAGTCTTCCTTCCCTCCTAAATCAAGACACACAATAACTGGCAACAGAGTCAAGTCTACAGTCTAAATTTTATTATCTCCAAGTCACAATGCTGATCACAAATGTGCACTCTTTAAAACAGTAACAAAAAACAACACACGCGGTGAAATCTTTGCAACTAAACACAGTGGACCAACAGACAACTGTCACAGTGTCTTAGTCTGGGAATCAGGGCATGCTGCCCACAGGCTTGAGGAGACATCTTCAGGTTTAAGGCAAAGGGAAGCCTATAAAAGGCACAACCACCAGCTACCCCTGGAAGAACCTCTTAGTTATCTCCTCCTTGAGGGTTACCCCCCGACCCCGACTCAAGAGTGGTTAAGCCAGCTGTAGGAGGGAAGAATAAAAACAGTGACATTACTAGAGAGACACAGCCATCACCTTCCCCCTCAGGGGCTGCAGGAACTCTGGCAGGCACAGTGCTGCAGTAACAGACTCCCACAGGGGGATGGGGATGTAGTATGCCATGAAAGGAAGGATAGGAGGGACAGCCTTTGCCCAGGTGACTTGCTTCCTTAGGATTTAAGTCTAGTATATAGTTACCTACAGTTTGCAAGTACAGGAGCAGGATTTGGGGAAAGTATAGTAATAACATCTAAAAACACTTGTAGCAGGGAAGGAATGGAGAAGAACTGCAAAAGACAAGGCAGACAGACGGCTGTATAGTATTTGTCTCTAGAGATGCATTGGTCCACAACTGGGAAGGGGATGTAGCAGGAGGGCTACAAAGAAAAGAAGCAAGGCCCACTAATTCCACTTACCTCTGACAGCCCTGAGGACTCAGCAGCGCATTCCCTTAACAGTGCAGAGGGTCTCACCCCACCCTCCCTTCTCACAAAAGCATCCAGTTTGCTCTCTTTCCCTATAGCAGAGATTCTGCCTCAGTGGAGGACTGAAGCCCATCAGAAGAGAGGTACTGTTGAAGGCTCAGATTTATAAAACCTACACCCCAAACAAGGGCTCCTACTCGCTCGCTCTGAGCTCCCCTCTACAGCTCTGAGTGGGATGCTGTGTGCAGACAGCTTCCACAGGGTTAGAGGAGTGAAGGAGACTAATAAAGACCAATCACAAGGAAAAGGCCAGCTATTTTTACACTTGGTCAAAACATTCTCAATTATGTGGGGTAAAGAGAGGAGTCAGAAGGGAACCCAGAAAGGCTAGTACACTAAAATGAACTTGTTTCATGTAAAGTCAGGGCAGAGCAGGGAAAAAGAGAAAAAACTAAAAACATTAACTTAAGAAGGGTAAATCAGGCTTTAAAAAAAAAAAAATCAACATTCAAACAAACAAGCAGGAAGGAACTTCCTTGGAAGCAGAAGACACTTGAATTTCTGGGGAGAAAGTAAAAAACAGGCTTCTGAAGCCTGGGTTGTCCAGTCTCTGCTCATTGAGTCGAGGCAGCTCAAGTGAGGAGTGGAAGTGGAAGGCAGCCACCTGTTTCTTCTTTCTCCAGCAGACCTGTCCTCAGAGAAAGAGGGCCTCATCCTCCATCTGCTGGCAGGGCCACCATAAACCTTTGAAGCTGTCCGAGTAGTAGACAGCCAGCTGCATTTCTCTTCACTCCTGAGTTTCCACCTCTCCTGTTCTATTGAGAGTTAAGAAGAGAAGAACTGTGTGTGAGTTGGACCTCTGAGTATTAATATAAGCCTTCTCAGAGGCCAATTTCTAAATAATGTGGTTTATTTGGCGCCAAGGATCAAGTCTAAAACCTTAAACATGCTACACCCTAAGCTTCTAAATAATGTGCTTTAATGACCACAAAACAAAACAACAGCAATAAAAACATCCCAGAGTCAGGTGTGGTGGCCCACACCTGTAATTTGAGCACTCAGGGGTGAGAGCAGAAGAGGGGAAGTTTGAGGCTGGCTTGGGCTACGCAGTGAGACCTTACCTCCTAAACCAACACAAAAGCCCTCAAAGCCCTGTGGCAGCCCCACAGACACTCTCTTCTAAAATCTTTACAATTGGCTTTTTTGACTGTAACAAATTAACCTCATATTTTTTTCTTTCCTTAATCTAGTTTAGATTGGGCTCCTCTATTTTCATTCTGCAGTTTCCCAAGTGAAAATCTGAAGGTAGGCATGACTTCTCTTCAGTTCTGCCCAATGCATTCATAAAACAAGTTCCCTGGGATAGCATTAATGAGGTGGTTTTATTAAGCACCTAAGTGTGAGCATTAGATTTAGACTAAGAGTCACAGTACATTGGGCACTTACTTTCACATGATGTTATACTTAAAATATTCAAAAACTCGTATTAACTGGAACCCCTGCTTACAACCTGAAATAATAAAGTTAGAAATTGTTATCATGTCATACCCCCCCCCCCAAAAAAAAACACCTTCCATAGAAACCCTCTAGAGAAAGCAAAGCCCATATACTAGGAGTGTGGGAAGGAGCCATACCTCAGGTGGAGGGGGCTTGATGGAGACTGGCTGGGGAGTCCTCCGGGGTGGGGAGGGCTTTGGCTGCACCTGCTGCTGGGCAGGGTTATAGTAAGTCACTCCTCCATACACCTGTGATGGAGCCTAGGATCCCACAACCCAGGAAGGAAAAAAAATAAAGTTAAGAATTAACACAGAAAATGTTAGCAAACTGCAAAAACAAAAAAGCACTGAACATCCATTTTTAAAAAATACTTTTTGGGGGAGGGGGAGGCGTCCAGGTATGGATTGCCTTGCTCTACATAGTGACTCCCTGTCTCCAAAACAAAAAACAAACATAAAAAAAACCCAACCACTAACAGCCAGTGGTTCAGCGAGACAGACCTCCTTCTACCTTAGACTACAGCCAAGTTTGTCTGTAGCTTCGAGAAGGCCCCAGTGCTGATGACTTACTTCAAGCCTCAATTGGTCACATTGTGGATGTGATTTTATATCAGAGAAATCACTGGCAAACCTGGCATTGCTGGCTATGACATTTGAAGACCAATCTTTAACTTCTGATTTTATTTGGATGTTCTTGGACCATGTGTAATGAAAGTGCTATCTGAATAAAACACCAGCTGTCAAACAGCAGCTGTTTTCTCTGTCAGACACTACACAGTCACAGTTTTTCCTGATTGTAAAAACAAACAAACAAACAAACAAACAAACAGGGTTGGGGATTTAGCTCAGTGGTAGAGTGCTTGCCTAGCAAGTGCAAGGCCCTGGGTTCGGTCCTCAGCTCTGAAAACAAACAAACAAACAACAAAAAAAGAAAACCAGCTGAACAAGTCTTGAGGAGCAAGCCAGAGAGCAGCACCCCTCCATGGCCTTTGCATCAGCTCCTGCCTCCAGGTTCCTGGCCTGATTTCCTTCAATGATAAACAGTGATGCAGTAATGTAAGCAAAATAACCCTTTCCACCCCAAGTTGCTTTTGGTCATACTATTAGTTCTGTTTCATAGCAATAGTGATCTTAACTAAGACAGTGTCTGTATGAATGGATGTTGGTGCCCTCAGAGGTCATGACAAAGTTATCAGATCCCCTCAAGCTGGAGTTACTGCCAGTGTAAGCTGCCTGCCTACCATGGGTGACAGGACTGAACCTGGGTCCTCTGCAAAAGCAGAAAGTGCTCTTAACCTCTGAACCATCTTTGCTGTCCCTGGTTTCATTCTTTAAAGCAGTGTCCAACTCTGCAATCATTCATTCCATTACCTGATGACAGAAAGGCTGAGCTCAGTCCTGGCATTCTAGATGCCAGATAGTATCAAGTGCCCTCAGGACAGGGGTAAGATATGTTGTCCAGAAGAAGAATATATTCCTTAGTACAGTTGAATAAGTAACACATGGGGACACCCCAAGATATAATGTAAGACACTGATCCTTAGAGAAACTAAAGAGAAAACCAAGCATGGTTTTCCCAAGTACCTCGGAGTCAAAAGGCTGAGGATCATATATTTTAGGCCAAACAGAGCTACAGAGATATTCTACCTTAAAACAAAACAAAAAAACCAAACAGGATCATGCTTGGAGGTACACGCCCTTAGTCCCAGCACTCAGGAGGCACAGACTGGTGGATCTCTGTGAATTTAAGGCCAGCCTTGTCTATATAGCAAGTTTCAAGTAAGATACCCTGTGTCAAAACAAAAACAAAAACCAAGAAACAACTCTGAAAATAAGCAATGACAGACATTACATAAGCTGTAGTTTCAGTTCCTGACCACCAAGGGGCATCATAGTGCCACAAAGGAGAATCAGAGGCATTGAAATGCTCCGACAAAATTCTTTTACATTCTATTCTCCCTTACTACAGCCCTGTGTGATTTAAAGGATGTAAACCTAGAAAACATAGGTATCTTACCTGTGTGTTAGGATACAGATGAGGAGGTGGAGGAGGAGGCAATGCTCCTGGAGCATAAGGGTAACTGGGGTTACCAAAATTCATGACACCCGGAGCAGAAAAGTAGTTAGGAGCAAGCAACTGCTGGGGCGGTGGCTGTCCTGGGGACATGGACACTGGTGGTGGGTAGAGACCCGGATTAGGCAGAGGTGCTGGTGACTGGTGGGGGTGTAAACCTGGGCAAAAAGGAAAACAGGAACTGTAGAAGAGGACAACACTTTTATGTTGAGATGGTTTAACCACAAAGCACAACAGGCTAGAAGGCAGTTCTTAGAATGGGACTTAAAACGGAGTTTGCTGCATAAGCAGCCAGGACAGTCAGCGTCCAACAGCATAGCAGTATTGAAAAGGCAGGGTTTAAAAAAAAAAAAAGAAAAGGCAGGGTTTGTAGAGTCCTAACACAAACCCTTGTGTACTACACGACTCAGGAGGAGTGCAAGCTTACCTGGGTGAGGAAGGTGCATTTCTGGCTGTACAATCATGCCCTGTGGGGGCAGTGGGGCAGGGCTGTCACCATGGGTATAGATTGGTCCCTGGAACTGCACTGTAAGATATATGGAGGTTCTTATAAGCTCTGACCCTTCATACCACAACAGCATATCTTTCTGTCCTGCAGACCTTTAAGGTTCTCAGTTTCTCATATAAAGAAGGTATCAACTAGACAATGTAGGATGACCACTGCGTAGCTGGAAGGTTAATTCCCTTTAGAGTTAAGAAAGGACTCACATGGATCATAGTAATGTCCCTCCATGATACTGATATGCACGGGAGGAGCAGGAGGCTCGGGCACAGGTCTCTGCCGCTGGGATGAATAACGCTTAGCTCGACCACTCTGGACACCCTGAAATAGAGAGATCTGATTAAGAGTCCAGAGAGGTGATTCTCATATCAACTCCTCCTTGCTTTATGTTGTACTACTTAGCACACGGCAGTATTTAATAAGTATTTATAAAATGAACTGAAAAAATTGATGAAAAACAACAGCATTTGAACCTAAACGTTCTACACTTCTGAGGTCCAAATTAAAACAAAATAAAACCCCATGAGTAATCAATGGAAAAACTGCTATCAAGAACTTACATTAGCTGGCATGGCAGCCTAAATCCTGTAATCTCAGAATGTAGGAATCAAAAGCAGGAGGACTATGAGTGTGAAGCTAACCTGAGCTGTATAAAGTTCCAGGCCAGTCTGCATTAAAGGATAAGAGAACATCTCTAACAATAAAGAGATTATTTTGGTTTTAACAGGGAACAAACATGGCAGTCTGAAGGAGGATAATCCAGATCTGAATACTTGGTCCCCAGTTAGCAGAACTGTTTGGGAAAGATTAGGAGGCATGTCACTCGGGTAGGCTTTGTGATTTCAAAAGCCTGGGCCATTCTATGTGTGTTATCTCTGCCTCCTACTTTTTGATCAAGATGTAAACTCTCAGATGTATCCAAAGCCATGTCTTTGCTCTGCCATCATGGCCTCTAACCCTCTGCAACTGTAAACCCAACTAAGTGCTTTCTTTTATAAGTTGCTTTGGTCATGGTGTTGTCACATTAACTAAGGTTACCATTTCTTCCATCCGGTTAAACTGAGGTGGAGGTCCTGCTCCCATATGGATGTGGTTAGGCATACCTGTAATATACCAAGAAGTCACTGGTTGAGAACAGATAAATGTAAATAGGATTTAAAGGTACCATCAAGAAAATAACAAGTGCATTCACCCTTTAAAACTGTCTGCTTGACTTGTTATTCTGTGTAGCCTTTGTTGTCCTGAAACTCATTCTATAGACCAGGCTGGCCTTAACTGAAGTTCTAGGGAATCCAATGCCCTCATATGTAGTGTACACCCATCTATTCAGGTATGTGTGTGTGTACACACCTGCATGCATAGACACAAAATAAATAAATAAATGTTTAAACTATCTGCTGTCAAATTAGAAAAATCAACTAACATCTTTATTATAGTAACAAATCCCTTAAAAAAAAAAAAAAAGACTTGTATCTCAAGTTGGATCTCAAGACAGTGACAGTGTACTTCATATTCTTAAAAATAAATAAATCTTAAAAAAAAAAACTAGCAAAAACCTCAAATTCAAATTTTTTTCCCTCTAAAGAAGATATTTCCCTATATAGGAACCTTGGAAGACTGTAGCATATTATTAAACATACTATAAAATGCTGGCCCAAATGTCTCCTAACATCACGAGATATGAAAAAGAGGCTATATTCTCTCTGGATAAAAATTACTTAGAATTAAAACATGACTTAGTGGTTAAGAACACTCACAGATCTTGCAAAGGACCAGGTTTGATTCCCAGCACCTATGTGGTGGTGATGGCTTACAACCACTAGTAACACTAGTTCCATGGAATTCTATCCCCTCCTGTGGCCTACAAGAGCACCAGACATATATGTGGTGCACAAATATACATGCAGACAAAAATATTCATACACATAAAAGTAAATAAATTCCCATAAAGTAAGTTTATTTATGTATTTGTGTGTATGTGTATCTGTGTCCGTGCTTAAGGAGGTCAGAGAGGTGTTGGGATGGTTTGTATATGCTGGGTCTAGGGAGAGACACTATTAGAAGGCATGGCCTTGTTGGAGAAGGTGTGTCACTGTGGGTGTGGGCTATGAGACCCTCATCTTAGCTGCCTGGCAGTCAGTCTTCCACTAGCAGCCTTCAGATGAAGATGTAGAACTCCCAGCTCCCCCTGCGCCATGCCTGCCTAGAAGCTGCCATGCTCCCACTTTGATGATAATAGACTGAATCTCTGAACCTGTAAGGCAGCCCCAATTAAATGTTGTCCTTTATAAGAATTGCCTTGGTCATGGTGTCTGTTCACAGCAGTAAAACCCTAAGACAGGTACTGACTCCATAAAGCTGGAGTTCCAGGCAGTTACGAGTTGCCTGATGTTTTAGTTTTAAAAATGTTTATAGAAAGTCTTCCAAATATATCAGTAAAGTTATCAGTATGAAAAATATACTTCTCTGTCCAGAGATCAACTAACTCTAGGACCAATAGTTTACACTAGTTTTTGGTGCTCAAAAATCACCTGCACCAGCCCAGAGACTCCTGAGCAGAAACTGATCTGAATGTCTCTTTTCTGAGAACTAGTTTTCATGGTACCAGCAAGCACCACACAACCTTCTAAAGGAGAAGCAAGCAACAATACCCAGCTAAGGCACCTATGAATCACAAGAATGACCGGTACAGCACAGATAAACCATGGGTGCAGTACTCTGTAACTGGACTTAAGATCCACTCAATAAGAGGGAAATCTAGCCAACTACTCAAGGTAGTGAAGTCATAGATCTTGGAGAATCTACAACTACCATTTTACTAAACCAGTATAATCCCTAACTACATACTACGTATTTGTCCTTATATCAATGTAGTCTTGACCACCCATCAAAGAAACTTTGCTTTGCAATAGATGAAGACCATTACAGAAAACAAAAACACAACCAATCAAAATGCATTTTTGGAACTCAGTCCCAACAGACACACTAAGAAAACAACTTGTGCACCTATGGCTCAGGGATTGCCAAGGAAGAAGAGGTGGAAAAATTTTAAGAGCCAGAGGATTAGGGAGTTTGCCGAAAGACTTTCCTAGTACCATCAGAAACTACACCCATAAATTCTCCCAAACATGAGCTGAACAAGGACAACAACAGACATGTCAAAGTGGAGAGTGGAAAAACCTATCAGGCCTTAATCCTATACAAAGACCTATAGACAGCTAAGGGATGCTGAGAGCAGGAGACAGTCTCTCTCTAGGAAAAGTACACCAACTGATTATCTCGTATCAAAGAGTGTCAGTCCTGAAAACATATACACAAGTAGCACTATACAGACTGAGAAAGGTGAATAATTATGTATTTAGGAATATAAATGTATATACACATGTGCATATAACTATTAATGAAACAGTTAATGAAAGGCCATGAACTTCAAAGAAAGCAAGGAAGAATACATGAAAGGGTTTGGAAGGAGGACCAGGAATAGAAAAATGATGCAATTGTAATCTCAAAAAACCAGAAGAAATAATAATTAAAATAAAGTTACCTCTACCAAAGTAGAGTGGCAAAATTCCCAGTGCTCATGAAGTTTTCCAATCTTTAAGTCTGCCCTAGAGGACTGGAGAGAGAGCTCAGGAGCACTGGTTGTTCTTCCAGAGGACTTGGGTTCAATTCCCAGCACCCACATGGCAACCCAAACATCTATAATTCTATTTTCAAGGAATTTGATGTCTTCTTCTGGCCTCTATGTGCACTGTGCACACATGGTGCACAGATACAGGTGCAGGAAAAACACACACATAAAAATAAAATTACAGGCTGGAGAGATGGCTCAGAGGTTAAGAGCACTGGCTGCTCTTCCAGAAGACCAGAGTTCAAATCCCCAAACCCACATGGCACCCTATAACTGCCTGTTAACTTTCTGGGGATCTGAGACCTTCAAAGACATAAATGTAGGAAGAAAAAAAAAAAAAAGAAAAGAATGCACATGAGTTAAAAATAAATAAATTATAAAAATTAAAAATAAAATCTCAAAAAAAAAAGGCTTTTCAAAAATGAAATGATACTTGCTAGCTACGTGTGCTTTTATTTTGTTTGTTTGTTTTTTTTTTGTTTTTCGAGACAGGGTTTCTCTGTATAGCCTTAGCTGTCCTGGAACTCACTCTGTCAACCAGTCTGGCCTTGAATACAGAGATCTACTTGCTTCTGCCTCCCTAGTGCTGAAATTAAAGGTATTTGGTACTACCATCATACATGTGTTTATAAAATTAATTAATTAAAAGTTCAATTCTTCCTTCTAGCCACATTTCAAAACATACCAAAAAGCACCAGTATCATACATAGTTCCAGTAAGAAGTCTGTCTCTAGAAGAAAGGATGTTAGAAAGAATTTTTTTTTTTTTTTTTTTTTGGTTTTTCGAGACAGGGTTTCTTTGTATAGCCCGGGCTGTCCTGGAACTCACTCTGTAGACCAGCCTGGCCTCGAACTCAGAAATCCGCCTGCCTCTGCCTCCCAAGTGCTGGGATTAAAAGCGTGTGCCACCACTGCCCGGCTAGGATTTTCTTTTAGAACAAAATATCCAGATTCAAATACGTTTCTGCCTTCCAACATTTAATCACTGGCTGAGACAGTCTGAAGATGCTATCTTCTATCACTTTTTGTGCAGAGAAGTGAAAATTTATCCAATACTAAGGAGCTAAGTTTTGACAGTTAACAGTGTGCATAAGCAGCCAGACAGGCTTGGGGATCACAGAAACTGCTCTGAAGACAAGCAGACAAACCTGTGAGTCTGTCCTGTTAAGGAGTAAGGAGCTATCTCTGTCACACATTGCATTCCTGAGAGGTAAGTCCCAGTGACATAGTAAGATCTAGACCCCAGCCTGGAATGCCTACCTCGAAGTTCCCGTGGCTGCAGGAAGGAAGGCTGTCCTGGACTCCAATTTTGTTCTGCTATATTTAGCTGGGCCACATCTTGCTCAAGTCCACCTGTGGTAGAATCTACTGGAGCCTCCCAGTTCCCAGGCTTAGCAGCTGGAGGAGTAGTTTCTGGGACTGTGGCTGCTGAAGTGAGCCCTTCAGAGGGAGGAGGAACCTCCTCAGCAGCTTTGACTGCATCCCCAACTTTGGTCCTGGTCCTTCTTGCCCGGGAATAGGATTTCTTCTCAATGGGCCTGTCAGGAGCTGGTGGTGTGATATCAGACACAGCCGCTGGTGTCTCTGAGGCCACTTCTTCTTTCTCAGGACTTCCAAGCAATGGAGCATCTGGTTCTGGAGATGGATCCCTCATAGGAGTCTGCTCCAGACGCCGTGACCGGTAATTAGCTTCATGCTTAAGAGTCTCACCAGACCGGCCACCATGCTGCCCACCAACCTCCACAGGCCTAAAACTAGTACGACCTTCCTTGAAGCCCCCAGATCGAGAATAATTCCTGGATGCAGACATGCGGCCAGTACCTGCTGCATTCCTGTTAATAAATGTCCTAGGTGGTAGGTTGCCCCCAGGACCCTGGTGGCGATGGGACTTGCTTGATCGATCACCAATCCAGTTTGGATCTCTTTGTGGGGGACTTCCAAATCTGAAACAGTAGAATTGTAAAGAAAAACAAACAAAAAAAGAGATCTCCACAAACAAACAACAATAACAACAAAGCAGTCAGGGCGATGTTCCATATCCCATCCTCAGTCACTTAAAAGATTAGAAAGGGTACTGAATTTTCTTACCGAGGTTTCCGGATTCTTCGGGGTTTGATGTCATCAGGATTGTGAGCAGACCGAATGTCATAGCCATAAAGTGCAATTAGCTCCTGTCGAGATTTCGGGGCCTGTTCATCCTCACGGAACTTATCATGCTCCCAGCGACCCTCATCTTTCCATAGCTTTCGTTGTCGTCCCTTGGGTCTGGACCAAACCAAGCAGAGGTGTCTTGAGACAATTAATACTTAGAAATTATCTGTCTACTAAAATATACCACTGTCTTCAGACACACCAGAAGTGGGCATCAGATCCCATTACAGATGGTTGTGAGCCACCATGTGGTTGCTGGGAATTGAACTCAGTACCTCTAGAAAAGCAGCCAGTGCTCTCAACCACTGAGCCATCTCTCCAGCCCCAAATCTTTCCTTTTTTAAAGACAGGGTCTTATCATGTAACTCTGGCTGCCTTGGAAATTGTTATATGTAGGCTAGGCTCGCCTGGAACTCACCTGAGATTCTCCTACCTCTTCATCCTGAGAGCTGGAATTGGGCTGCACACTACTACACCCACCTCTTTTTGCTCTGTGAGACAGGGTCTCATTAGGTAACCAAACTGGCCACAAGTTCACAACCATCCTGCTTCAGACTTCTGAGTGCTGGGACTGCAAGTGTGTGGTAGCATGCCTAGCATCTAGCTACCAAGCACTGTGAGCGTCATTCCTCATCAGTAATACTCATCTTAAATTGTTCTGAGTAGTAAAGGAGGCGGTGCAGGCAAAGCATCTGACAGACAGTAAGCACTGAGCACAGTAGCCAGCAGCAGCAAAGCAGAAAGTGGCTTTTACCGAACTTCCTCTTCCTGAGTCTGTCCTCGAAGATCATGCTCAAAGAAGAGCCCTTTCCTGGGAATATATGCTGGATTTTTCCGATCTTCGTCATCATCCAAATGCTTAGGGCCTTTCTTACCCGCTTTGTTCTCCACAGGCTCTGTGCTCTCCTGGAAGAGAAGGGCCTCCTTACTCTTCCAAGGAGCTGAGAGGCCCAGTGCCAGCCCCGAAGGGGAGGGCTGTGCTGTATACTGACCTGTCCATCCCCACTCTGCCTCTCCCCAGTCACAGTGCCTTTAGATTCAGGCTTTTCTTCTCCCTTCTCTTTTGCAGAGGAATCAGCTGCATCATTAGCTTCTGATTTCAGCTCCACCTTGGAATTTTCCTCTTCACTGTATTCTTCTTCACCCTGAAAAGGTATCCATCCTTGTTAACTATAGAGATAAGATCTGAATAGTAAATTTTTATTTTCCATTCTTTTGAGAAACATTCACTACAGTGTTAGAATTAAAAACAAGCACAGCAAGTATGGTGGCTCATGCTAATAATTCCAGCACTTGGGGGGTAGAGACAAGACCGGTATACCAGGTCATTTTCAGCTACATATTAAGTGAGGCCAATCTGTGCTATACGAGATATTGCCTCATAAAAACAAAAAAAAACATAGACTGAGGAGATAGCTCAGCTCATAAAGTACTTGCCACAAAACCATGAGGACCTAGGTCTAGCACCCGTGTACATAGCCAGGCATGGTGGTCTACACTTGAAATCCTAGAGCTCAAGAGGCTCAGAGAGATTCCTGGGTCTTGCTGGCTAGCTAACCTGCCTTTCTGAGGAGCCTCTGAATCTCATGAGAGACCCTGCCTCAAAAAACAAAATGGCTAGTTCTTAAGGAATGACACCAGAGCTTGTCTTGGCTTCTACACAAACTAAATAGAAACTAAAACAAGCATTACAAAGGCTGGGGTTATTAACTCTATGGTAGAGTATCTGCCTAGCATGGCAAGGCGACATATATTTAACCCGAAGCCAACATTCCTAACAAACTTCTAGAGAACAAGGCACTAGAGAACTACCTCCAACACACACACACACACACACACACACACACACACACACACACACACAAAATATGCACATTTCTTTACAGATAGTTCTTGAATACACAGGTAAGGAATTTTTAACAGTGACAGTCTGAGGAAAGGAACAAGAGACTAGAAGACTAGCTTTATAGAGACTTTCTTTCCCTTTCCATAAATATTAAAGATATAATGTTTAACATAGTAATAATAATCTGGCATAAATTGAGAATTTCCTCATTTCAAAATGTTTTAGGAGACTGACAAAATGGCTTAGTGAGTGAGTAACTACACTAGCTGCTGAACCACGACCAGAGTGTGAGCCACAGAACCCACCCAGTGTAAGGAGAGACCCTACTCCCACTCCTCTAACTTTCACATGCATGCCATGGCATTCACACACACACACACACACACACACACACCATAAGCAATTGTTTTTAAAAATCTCTTAGAGTAGAAATTACCAATCTTCGTGACTATGTGGCTTCAGTGAGGCGACACACATCTATAATCCCATCAACTCAGGAAGCTGAGGCAAGAAGGTTGAGAGTTCAATGCTAGCCTAGGTATCACGCTGAGCTCCCACTTCAACTTAGAAAGAAAAAACAAACAAACAAAACAAACAAAAACAGAGCTCCTTTGAATCTAAGATCTCAAACACTCAGGATTCTATAACCAGACTGAGAAAACAAAAGGACAAAAGTTTTCTATGGCTCATGTGGAGGTCAGAGGACAATCTGGGAGTTAATTCTCTCCTTCCACGCGTGGGTTCCAGAAAGTAAACTCAAGTTGACAGTCTTCACGAAAGTACTCTTATCCACTGAATCATCTCAACAGCCCTTCTTTTGGAGCTAGGACTGAAGCTGGGGTATATTTATTTTACTATCTCCCATCCTCTAATGTAAAGATCAAGCTCAGGGTCTCAAACAGGCAAGACAAGCACCAACCACTGAACTGTGTGTATTTCAGGCCCAGATCATACAAGTTTGCTGTTGTTGTGGAGACAAGAGACCTACTACATAACCCTGGCTTGTTTAAATTTGTTCTGTAGACCAGAGTGGCCTGGAGCACACAAAGATCTGCTTGCCTCTGCCTCCCAAGTGTTAGAATTAAAGGCATCCGCCACCACATCCAGCTTCTAAGACTATATTTCTATAGCATGAGAGTCCTAGAGAAAAACAATACTATCCACAGTAACATCATGAAATTATGAGATTTTTATCTGGAAAATCTTTTTTGTTTGTTTGTTTGTTTTTTCGAGACAGGGTTTTTCTGTGTAGCCCGGGCTGTCCTGGAATTCACTCTGTAGACCAGGCTGGCCTCGAACGCAGAAATCCACCTGCCTCTGCCTCCCAAGTACCACCACCGCCCGGCCATATCTGGAAAATCTTAAGAGAACAACCTGCTGTAGAAATGAAAACAGCCAATGTATGAATACTCTCTCTCTGAACCATTACCTGCCCCTCCCTTTTTTTCCTTAGAAAATGTCTTGCCATGTAGTCTTGGCTGTCCTGGAACTTGCTATGTAGTCCAGGCTGGCTTCAAACCTGCCTCTGCCTCCTGGTGCTGGGATTAAATGCATGAGTCACCACACCTGGCTTTTTTCTTTTCTTTAACGGACCAAGTTTGAATGATCCAGTTCCTGACAAAGAATATTAGATCTCTCCACTTAAAAAAAAAAAAAAAAAAAAGGTATCATTAGGATTAAAATGTGACAAAAAATAAAGGTATGGCTAGTTCCACACAGGGGAAAACGATCAATTTTAAACAGGGTCATACCTTCTCCCCTATTCTCTCCAGACTTAGTACCAAGGAGACAGAACAATAGGTTACATAGGGAGGTTTAAAGAGCTATAACAATGCAGAGAAATGGACTGAAGGGAAGGTGGTTTAGTCATCAGTGATGACCCTCTACCACCTGTAAGGTGTGTGTACACTGGTCTCTGATCCTCCTACCATGTCTGGCACCTAACCTAAACCTGACTGCCCTGTTACTTCAGGAGCAGGCTAGTCCCAGGAATCTGGTCAGAGCTAGTCCTGACTAGGTTAGAAGCTTTCAGTATGTTGCCCTTTATTAAAGTTAAGCTTGCCTAAGTGACCTAGACAAACAAGCCAATTAAGCCCTCTTCCTGTCTTTTCCATTTCTGTTTACACTCCAAACCACTCAACATTTGGATATTTTGTCTTCAAAGTGTTTTGAGTGAGGATTCTCAGAAAAGTAATGGAGAACTGAAGAGGCTTAACCACAGCTGCACTGTGACAATCTAATCTTTATCCACCCTGGATTCTTTCTGTCCTGTACAATTACATTGTTTCCCTGCTCAGGATGAAGGGGATGGTAATCACTCAGAACTTTCCTCAGCCCCAGAGTATGGAGCAGACAATACAAAAATTTGCTTGCTGAATATATATGATGCTACTTCATTTTGCTCTTCCACTCACATGCTTTCTGAATTTCAACTTTAAAAGAAAATTATCTGTTTTTCTTCTATACATCTATGTGCACACCTGAATGTATGTTAGTGCACCACATGCATGCAGACAGCTGTGGCTGTGACATGTCAGAGCTGCTGGACCTAGAGTCACAGGGAGCTGTAAGCTGCCATGTGGGTGGAGTGCTGGGAACAAAACCAGGGTCCTCTACAAGAACAGCAATTGTTTTTCTTCAGTCTTTTCATGGCAGTTTCTCTGAGTACCCCTGGCTGTCTGGAACTGGCTCTGTAGATTAGGCTGGCCTGGAACTCAAAGAGATCTGCCTGCTGTTGCCTCCTGAGTACTGGGATTAAAGGGATAAACCACCACCTGGTGGAGTGAGTGTTTTTTTTTTTTTAATATTTATTTTTTAAAATTTATTTATATGTATACACTGTAGTTGTCTTCAGACACACCAGAAGTGGGCATCAGATCCCATTACAGATGGTAGTGAGCCACCATGTGGTTGCTGGGAATTGAACTCAGGACCTCTGGAAGAGCAGTCAGTGCTCTTAACCCCTGAGCCATCTCTCCAGCCCTATAGTGAGTGTTTGTCTTTTTTTTTTTTGTCTTTTTTTTTTTTTTTTTTTTGGTTTTTCGAGACAGGGTTTCTCTGAGTAGCCCTGGCTGTCCTGGAACTCACTCTGTAGACCAGGCTAGCCTCGAACTCTCGAACTCAGAAATCCGCCTGCCTCTGCCTCCCAAGTGCTGGGATTAAAGGCGTGCGCCACCACCGCCCGGCATAGTGAGTGTTTTTAACCTTTTAATCACTGAGTTTCCCACCCAGCCATCTGCCTCGCCCCCCCCCCCCCAGCAGAGTCTAACTGTATAGCTGAGGCTGACTTTGAATCTAAGAGCTAGATTTACAGACATCGTATTTTTTTATTACCATATCTAGGTAATTTAAAGATTTAAACACTTTTGGCTGTTTGAGTGGTGGACACGTGTCTCTGGCCTTTCTTGCCTGCCGGCACCTTTTGATTGGTTAAAATAGAAAACCTATGGCCTATTTAGCAAAGCAGAATAAATAGTAAGATGGGACATGTGGCAGAGGGAAGAACTTGGGAAAAGGGGAGTGGGGGGGTGTGTGGAGATTCGACCTAGACTCAGAGGGAGTTAGATATGTGAAACTGAAGAGAGGTAACCAGCCATGTGGCAGAACTTAGGTTAGTGTAACAGATCGAGCTAGTTAGGAACAAACATAGCTTAAGGTCTGGGCATAACTCATAAATAAGCTTCTGTGTCATTCATTTTTTGGGAAATGGGGCGGGCACAAAAAAATAAAAAGCCTAACTGTTACAAACAGCACTATTAATGAGGGACCTTTGTTTTATACAGCATTCTCTTTAGGCTGTGATAGAATGTCAATGAGGAAACTCATACAATCCTATTGAAAAAGTTTTGCTGGGGACAATGATGAACAGCTTTGGTCACAGTTTAGGGAGGCAGAGCAGGCACATATGTGAATCTGAAGCTTACCATGTCTATACATAGTGAGTTCCAGGGCAACCAAGACTATAAAGTAAAATCCAATTTTATACACAAACACAAGGAATAAACTAATTTTGTTTACTGGGTAAAACAGAACAGTGTAGTGTTGAGGAGACTCCAAAACAGACTCAAAGTCTGTTATGTCCTACCCACCCACGTTGATAAGTATCAAAGATATGTGTGCAAGTTTCTGAAGGCTAGAAAAGGGTGTGAGAGCCATGGAGCTAAAGTTACAGGTGGTTATGAGCCACCCAACGTGGGTGCTAGGAACAGCGAACTGAACTCGGGTTCTCTGGAAGAGCAGCAAATGCTCTTAACTGCTGAGCCATCTCTCCAGTCCTGTATCTTAAAGAATGTGTTTATTATTAATACACTAGAGAATAAAGCACATTTGCTTCAACAGGCATGACTAGCTCACAGCCAGACCAAGTGCTGTAGAGATCTGTCTTTTCAGTCACTGCCCACAAGTCTCTGAGAAAGTCATGGATGGGGAGGTGTAAACATGAAGGCTGGGTCCATCTGCAACTTTGTGAAAGGAGACATATTCCTATATACTACTACCTAAGTGGGGAGAGCCCGAGCTCAGCTTACAGTTCTGAGCACTCACTTTGGTGGCTCACAGCCACCTGTAACTTTAGTTCCATGGGATCCACACCTTTTTCTAGCCTCTAGACACTTCCATACTGAACCAACTCTACTTCTGTTTTTTCCTTCAGGTGTCACCATCCCTAAGTTCACTTCACTTTTCTATAGACTTCAAGTAGTATGTGATGACATATGACACTTTCTTATAAGAAGCTTCTTTTTCTGAAAAAAAAAAAAAAAGAGTCATAAATCTGGCCAACAATTCTATCCTGAATGAGACACCTTCCCTAACTTCTTCGAGTTCACTGCCCTCTAGCTTACTTATATGGTGCATTAGATTCATTAATTTACCCATGTCTCACCAACCTTGCACCTCTAGTCATGATGTATAATCTTCATGTGTTCCTGAATTTGGTTTGCAAGTATTTTGCTGAGATTTTCCGTATTTATATTCATCTGAGAAAATGATCTGTTGTTTTCAATTATATCTTTACCTAGTTCTGACACCAGGATTATACTGGCTTCACAACTGAATTTGGCAGTGTTCCTTCTCTTTCTATGTATAGAATAACTTAAGAAGGATTGGTAGATCTTCCTTAAAAGTTTGAAAGAATTCAGCAGTGAATCCATCTAGTCCTAGGCTTTTGTTTGAGGGGAGATGTGCTGGCTAGTTTTATGTCAACTTGTAATAATCTAAGAAAAGGGAACCTCAATTGAGAAAAAACATCCATAAGATTGGTTGTTGGTAGGCCGTAAGGCATTTTCTTAATTAGTGACCAATGGGGGAGGGCCCAGCCCATTGTAGGTGGTACCATTACTGAGCTGGTGGTCCTGGGTTCCATAAGAAAGCAAGCTAAGCAAGCCATGAGGAGCAAGCCTGTAAGGAGCAGCCTCATGGCCTCTATATCAGCTTCCACCCCCAGGTTCCTGCCTTAGCTTTTCTCAGTGGACTGTGACTGGGGATATGTGAGCAAAATAAACCCTTTCCTCTCCAAGTTGCTTTTGGTCTTTCATCACAGCAACAGTAACCCAAAGACAGAATAGTTTTGATTATTATTATTTGATTAGTCAAGAATTCTGCAGGTTTTCTCAATAAATGCCTCAATTTCCTGACATCTCCAATATACTGAGATATCCACTACAACTGAGGCCTTGCCTTTGCGGCATCAAGTACTGGTCTTCCAGGGCCTCAATGTAGGGAATCTGACCTACACACACCGCCTGGCTTCATTGGCTTTCTTGAACCTTACTTAGAATAAGCCTCTGGTGAATCCTTATTCTTCAATCCTGACCAATTCTACTTCTTAAAGCAGAGGCTTTTCTCCTATATTACAAAGTAAAAACAAAGAATTGTCTTTGTGTATACCTTCCCTTCTTACCTCTAAGTATTTGCTAGTTAAAACAGGTTTTTCTAAGCAGGGGATGGTGGCAAATACCTTTAATCCCAGCACTTGGGAGGCAGAAGTAAGTTCCAGGCCAGCCTAGTGCACAAATAGAGTTCTGGGATTAATGGTATGCACCACCTGGCCCAAATCACCTTTTGACCTAGCTTTTCCTTCATAGTCAAAATTTTCTTATACTCAGTACTGAGTTATACCCACAGACTCTCACATGCTAGGCAAGTACCCCCTCCCTGCATTGAGCTACATTCCCCTGCCCATTTTTGTATTTTCTTTATTCATTTATTTTTGTTTTGGCAAAGACATATAATATAAACCGTGGCTATCCTGGAACTAGCTGTGTAGACCAGGGTAGCCTCAAACTCAAGAGATCCACCTTGATCTTGTATCTGCCTCCTAAGTGCTGAGATTAAATGTGTGCACCACCATGCCTGGCCTTAATAATATCTTTTAAAATACAGAGCATTCTACCACTAAGCTACAACCCCAACTGCTTTTTCAAAATTTTATTCTGAAGCCTGGTGTGGAAGAATATGTTAAGGCAGAGGCAGGTGGATGTCTGTGAGTTCAGGGACAACTTGATCTACAAAGCAAGTACTAGGTCAGCCAGTATACCTAGTGAGATCTTGTCTCAAAGGGGAAGAAAAAAAAAAAAAAAAGAATATGAAACAAGATCACTCTGCATTACTTGGCTGGCTTTTATGATCCTTCTGCCTTGACCGCCTAAGTATCTGAAATTACAGTGGTAGCCCATACTTTTAACCCCAGCACTTGGGAGGCAGAGGCAGGCAGATCTCTGAGTTTGAGGCCAGAATGGTATTCAAATCAAGTTCTAGGACAGGCGGGGCTAGAGAAACCCTGTCTTGAAACAAAAAACCAAACAGACAAAAGCAAAAATAATTACGCCTTAAAAGTCTGCCTCCTTGTGATCTCTGTAGAAATAGGAACCCCTTTGGTGAATCTTTTGTCTTTAAGAACATTCTCTGGTGGTGGTGCACGCCTTTAATCCCAGCACTTGGGAGGCAGAGGCAGGCAGATTTCTGAGTTTGAGGCCAGCCTGGTCTACAGAGTGAGTTCCAGGACAGCCAGGGCTACACAGAGAAACCCTGTCTCGAAAAAAAAAAAACAAAACAAGAAAACAGACACATACAAACAAACAAGTAAAAACAATGGGCATGTTCCCCTCTTACATCCTTTTACCTTGTACTCTCCGTAACTTGAGTTTTATCCTTTTAAGGCAATTTTTGGTTGTTTTGCTGTTCCCTTTCTTTCCCTCCTTCCCCCCCCCCCCCCCTTTCTGACAGGGTTTCTCTGTGTAGCCCTGGCTATCCTGGAACTCACTCTGTAGACCAGGTCGGCCTCAAACTCACAGAGATCCACCTGCCTCTGCCTTCTAGTGCTAGGATTAAAGGTGTGTGTCACTATGCTCAGCTTCATTCTTCTTTTTATCAATAACCTCAACTAACTTTGCCTCACTCTGACTTGTCCAAAATTCTTTGCTGTGGCATCCATCAAGGACTCCAGGAGCATTTGAGTAGAATCCCTTCAAAGCTTTTAGGAGAGGCTCCTCAGGCTGTATACATACATACATGTATGTATGTATGTATGTATGTACACACACACATATATTTTTTCAGGTAAAACATGCATATACATAAAATAAAAAAATTTAAACTTTCATATTTCCCAGGATGGCCTTGAACAATCTTCCAGCCTGACTCCTAAATGCTAGATTTTGAACAGCAACAGCATCCCTGTGCAGAAATGCACACATGTGTAAACATGCATATGGAACTCAGAGAATCAGATATTCTTCCTCGGGAAAGGAGTTCACTGTAGTTTCTGAGCTCTGTGATTTGGAGCTTACGGGGAAGGCAAGAACGTCTGGTCAGCAAACTCCACAGCTGTTTCTGCGTTCCCCAGCACTGGAATTACACACACCATCACACTCAACTCTTCACACTAGTCATGAATTCAGGCCCTCTTTACCAACTGAGCCATCTCCCCAGCCCTTATTTGAATTTATATTTTGCCAAATTGATTTCCGTGCCACATGTCTTTGTTTCCTCAGTTTTTCTAGTGTATTGTTTTCTTTTGTGCAACTTCCTAAAATAGGAATTCTGAAATAATGCTGTTATCTCCTAAAGTGTAATAGGGTAAGATAGTCAAAATCCCACAATATTCATAGGCTAAGGGCTGAGGTGAAACACTCAGTGGTAGGCACTACTCCTGCATGCACTGACCTGTAGGCTTATCCTATAGCATCACCAAACAAAGAAATTCCAAAACCTAAATAATGCAACAAACATATTCAGAGACCAAGTCCTTGATCCACAATCCAGTTCTTCCTGAATATAAACCCCATCTCCAAAATACAAAATGCAAGAGTCTGTTCAACAACTCCTGGACAAAATAACGCAGTGACAATGTAATTCTGATAGCATCTACAGTTTTTATCCAATCAAAACAAGAAAGTTTACAACATGTTGTCTGCCTTGGAAAACATTCCCACAGACACCAAAAAGCTCTATCGATGAACTAAGGGATATGTTTTTTGCACAAACTACTCAGAACTCTGTCCTTTCATGTATTCAAAATACAAGGGTGGGAAGCTAGTCAAGTGGCTGTCTTCTCAACCTAGATAGTACACACTGTCAAACACCTTGTAAAGGATTTCAGCATTGTATTCTCTGATTCAGAAACTCACTTTCATCACTGAGAATAAATCAACTAAGTGTGACCTGTCCCTTCAAGAGGTGTGGCTTCAAGTCGCTGTCATTAACTGGGCAAGGCTGGGATTAAAGACATGTGCCACCATCATCTGGCTTCTAACAGACTTTTAAAAGCACACATGAAGAATGTACAAGCAGAGAAACAAGACAGAGAACTTTTGTAACATACAGATGCAGGTTTTTAAAAGACATTTTCTGACTTACGCCATAAGGATTAAGAATCTACCACACTCACTTCTGAATCTTCTGCACTTTCGTAATCAGAAAGAACAGCTGAAAGGAAAAAGACAAATTATGTGAAGTGTAATAATATAAATGTTTATTACTATATTTCTGACAGCTCGTTTTGGGCCAGGCAATAATCTTCACTTAATTTGGATGCAGCAACTTTCGAAGCAGATAAAATTATAGTTTCTGTTTACAGATGGAGAAGTTTGTGACCATGCTGACGAAAACCTATGCTGTTGTCAGGTGGTACTTTAATTCACCTTCCAAAAAGGAACCAAACAAAACAAGTATGCTCACAATCACTATGACACAAATGTCACCCCCCTGGGCACACTCTCCAAAAACCCCTAACAATCTGAGAGAAATCTAATGTAAGGTATACGTGGCCTCAATTTATGTCCAAAAGAATTCACGATAAAGTAAAATCACTCACCATCTCCTTCCATGCCATCTTCACTCTCCTGAGAGGAAGAAGATAACACAGGTTAGAGCTGTGATTTTCAGACGTGCGGAGCCCACCCGCAAATAAACATGAGGGACGACTGAAGAATCAACACAAATGGTTGGATAGGAATATGGGGAAAGGTAAATCTTCAGAAGCCACATCAAGCATGGCGGTTTTCTACATCCCCAGCCCCAGTTCCTGTGTAAACATTGCACGCCCTGAGCTCAGAAACCACCTAGTCCTTCTTCCCTGGGGCTCTGGGTGGATGCAAATTCGCAGCGGGATAACCTTTCCCTCAAACAGGAGGCCCAGCATCCCGCAGCACCTACACCCCGCCCCCTGCCGGGTCGCCGCCCCGCAGGCGCTCACTCACACACTCAGACTCCTCTACGCTCTTGGCGCCCCCGCTCTCCACCCGTCGCAGATGAAGGCCCCCGCCGCGGCCGCCGCGCTGAGAAGGCAGCGAGCCACTGCCGCCGCCTCCGGCGCTCCCGCTGCAGCTACCGCCGCCCCGCGCCGGAGAGCCGCTGTCGGAACCCGAAGCACCAGATTCTTCGTCTTCAGTGTCCTGGGAAGCGCGCTGCCGCCGCCGGTCCGCCATCTTACGGAGAACGGCCACCGCTGGTCAGCTCCTTACGCACCACGCCCGTCGCAGAGGCTGCTGGGAAGCTCGAGAGGAGTCCCAGCGTGCTTCACGTCCGGGGGGGCCGCCCTTCTTTCCACGGGGCGGGGCCTGCGCCCTGCGGCACGTTTTCTGGAGAGCGAGATTACGTCTGTCGGTGATGTAAGGAGGCGTGGCTTAGCGCTTTATTTCCCTTGGGCGGGTGGAGGGCGTGGGGGATCGGGCTTTTGCATCCTCTGCTGGTTCTTTGCTCGGCCATCTTGGACTTTGCTTGGGGAAGAGTTTCGACCTGTTATGCTTTTCATTTTCCATTTCTCGTTTTTCCCTGAATTCTAGACAGAACATCTTTTACTGTATTCCTTCGCATGGTAAAAATCCAGGTGAAAAAGCCTTTTTTAGTCCTGCGTCAGTTGCCACCTCTTCACCTCAGTCTAAATTTAGGGGAAAGGAGAAACTGCAGTGGAGACAAAACTTAGTATTGCAGTGTTGCCTGTTTGTATTCAAAATTTCCTTTCTCCATGTGTCTTCCCAACCTAGTTATCACATTTTGAGAACTGCAGGTTGGGAAGATACTAGTCTTTTAAAACTTAAAGGCTGGATTATCCTTGACTAGCTAAGAGGCCAGTTTTGGACACACACCTCCCCTCACCACCCCCCGCCAAATGTCTAGAGGTATTAGTAGAAACATGGTGTTTCAAATCCTGGTCGCCTTGTTACCCTACAGAGAATGTTTTGAGTATGCATTTGTCTGCAATGAGAAAAAGCTACCTTGCAACAGCATATAGTTTGTGAGCTAACTTATTACTGCATATTGTTAATAGACACCAAGTCGCTGAGTTAAAAGGATTCTGAGCTGTTTTCATAAATAGTTAAAGATCTCACTGCTTGCCAGATCTGTAAACAGTATGAGACTAGAAGGAATCGTGAATGTCTGCAGGGACTGATTCAACTGGTGACAGGTGGCCAAATGTATTATGGAGTTACAACTGCCTGAATTCAAAATGGAGGGTGCATAGTAAGTAATCTTATCCATCACAAGCTAAAACGGTGCAGTGAGACTGCCAAGTTGAGTGTCTAAATAAGGAAAAGGATAGTCTGCCACTTTGTCCTTTAGTTGTTTGGTCGGAGTCCAGTTTGGGGTGTTTTTTTTTGAAAGTCTATGACCTCAGGGTAGCCTTTTCACTCAGGATCGATCAGCTTCAGCCTCCCTAGATGCTAGGATTACAGGTGTGCCCCCACCATACCGGTACTGCTCTGACTTCTACTTTCTTTTGATTTTGAGACAGGGTCTCATGGAAGCTAGGCTGACCTTGAACCTGGGGCTATCCTGGCTGTGTGGGTGCTTGGGATCACAGTCCTCCTGAGAAAGTCAATGTTTAGCACGAACAGATGGTCTGGGATCCCACATGATTCTTACCAGAGAAGTGTGAGAGACCTAAGAGGTTGATCTTTCCGTGATATCACTGTAGTCACCAAAGAAGAAGAGCCAGTGCTTTCAAGTTACAATGAGCGTTTTCAAACATAGAGAAGATGTAGGAAGACACTGGGTTCAAGCCGATCTGTACTTCATTTGTCTGGACTGTTATCCAGGGAAAATCATGTATCCGAGGCTGAGTAGATGGATGATAAGGAATGGATGTATAAGGAAGGGCTGAGGAATAGGACTCTACATGTACTTATACATACACTATACTCTGACACAATGGATCAGCCCTTTATAAAAAGGGGGGAGTAATGTATTACTCTATTTTACTTGGGGGAATATAAAGATTCTTTTCCAATCTTTTATATATACAAGCAGATTTAATGTTTCCCAACATATCTAATAAATTGAGGCAAAAGTTCAAAAATTAACGGCCACAATAGTTTATTTACAATTGAACTCTTTATAAGATATTTACAAGACAGCCGACTTTACACATCAGAAATGGTATCAAAAGTATGAATTACAGCACAGACAACGATATGAAACGGGCAGAAAACAAAGCTGAGGTGGAGAGACAAGCAATTTCTCTTTTAATTTATTAACACTAGCTTAAACTTTGTTAAAGGAAGAATAAGGAACTATGTTTTAGGAGAACTGCAGGGCCTCTCTTTCTGTTGAAGACTGAATTTCACAGTGCTGTATCCCATGTAGGGAAAACAAGATTAATCCCCACACGCTTCACACACTGTACTCGGCTCCAACCTCCTTCTCAACCAGCCTCAGCATCCCCAAACCAAAGGACATCTAGGAGAGGACAGGATCCAGTATTAGGTCCTCAGGGGAAGGAGAACCACAGCAACAGAACCCACTTCAGTCCTGCCAGATAGCACCTCATGGATTCCTCTCAGTCTAGAAAAACAGGACCTGAGGACTCCTCTGTGTAGGGCAGAAACCTGGCGGTGAAGGCTGTTAACCCATACCCAAATTAGGAATCTGACAAATCTTGCTGTCAAGAAGAAACTGAGAGGGATCAAGAAACGGAGACAACTGATTGAGGTTATTATTTTTGAGGAGCATGTTATAAAGAAACATAACAGGTCAGAGTAGAGCACTAAACAGTTGGCCACATTAAAAAAAAAAAAAAATCTGGCCCAATATTCCTAGATAACTCCTCATCCTTTAGGTGTGAGATGAAAGCCCCTAGTGGAGGAAGTCCTCTTTCTCTCTACATCCTCGCTGCGGTCAAGTTTACAGCAGCTTCCGTCACAGAGAGACCATGCTCCTAAGCAGGTGGACTTACAAGTGAAAACCCAGAGCCACACACAAACACACACAAAGGAGAATTAAGAGCAGCAAGATCATCCAAGAACACTATGTGACTGCTGGAATAATTCCTTTCAAAGTCAAACCCAGGGAGCACAGAGATCATCTCAAAAAAGCGTTAGCAGTGGGAGGCCCCTGAGGAACTTCTCTTCCAAAGTGGCGATGCCATTCTCTCATGCTCAGCAGACGAGCCAACCACACACCTACATACCTTGGCTTCTCCTCTAAAAGTGCTAATAATCCGGGGACATGTTCTCTTCAAGGATAAGAGCCCTACCCTTCTAGAGATTAGACCCCTACTTGTTTTCATACAATAGTCCTGAAGGCTAGTGAAAGGCAATTCCTATACAGAAGCCCACAGGCCTCGGCTCCATTCTTCTTCCAGAGAGTTAACAGGGATCTTACACTGAGACCAAAGTGGCCTGGGAGTGCTGTCCTGATTTTTTTTTCTTTTTTTTTCTTTTTTCTTTTTTGTTTTTTTTTTTTCTGGTAACAAAACAAGGGCAGTAGATGGGAAACAAGATGGTACATGTATAAACCTATTTTCACTAAACAGATAAAGTTCATTAAGTACAACGGTTTGTTTCAAGATGTAGACATCTGCCAGCCAGAGGAAGCACATCCTTCCATACCCTACTCCCCCCGCCCCAAATTTCTACCTCACCACCAAAAGTTTGGCTAATAGGATGAAGCCCCACTAAGGAATACTTGAGAAGTGACAGGACACAGAGACATCTATTTCTACAGACTCTGGCACGCCATCCCCAAATGATGGCTGTATTGGTTTAGCACTGTTAACTAGTTGGACACTTACACCCCCAATCTCTTTTCTAAACATTTTCTTTGTTGGGGTGGGAAGGAACTTCAGTTACTCATCAACTAAGAACGGGAACCAGCGCGTGTCGCTTCCCACATGTCATTGTCACACAACGGTTTAAAGAGAATGAATTTTCAGACAAAATTCTGCAGTTTCTTCCTCTATGAAGAATGTCTTACTTTCATCACTTCATGTTATTCCTCGGGCCTAAAGCTCATGTAAGGTCTTTCTGTTTTATGTTAGTGTGAAACCTACTACACCCACACTATTCAGAAGGAGGCGCACAAGGGAAACAAGGTCAGGGCAGCCACAGCTCCTGCAGGAAGGGTTGTTCCACCTTAGACATGGCTAATGAAGAGCCCTGGACCTTTTAAGTAGGTAGTGAATAGAAGTGGCTCCTGAAACTCCCAAGTCTACTATCCTAGACTCAAGAGCTCAGTTCCCAAAACGGGAAAAGACGTTCCAATAACTCCATAATTCACAATTAGCCCAATGCAAGAGGTTTCTTTTGTTTGTGAAATCAGAGTAAAGAAAACAAAACTAATATAAAGGGAGTATGGAAAGGCATTACCAGTGAATGATAACATACACAAGGACATAGGTCACACATACAGGTCTCTGCTGTTCTCTTGGAACAGCATGCTACAACTATCTGAAGACAGGCTATTGCCAGCACAGCTACTTCCTACAAGTCCGGTGAGGTGTTTGCTTCTTCTGGATCTCCAACCTGCAACGGCTTCGCTCATCCAACCAGGGTAGTTCAAAGTTCCTGGCAAGAAAAAAAAAAAAAAAAAGACAGCAAAGTGACAAGGCTACTTCAAAGCCAATAGTCAGCTGACACAGTCACCATCCAAGTGGCAAAGTCATCTACCTCTGATTAAAGAGCATTCCTACTTCCTGGCTTGTCATCAGACAATCATGGCTATCCCTAAGTCATGTGGGTCCCCATTCTATCTAGGCTTCCTTGGAGCCTGAAAAGGAGGTATAAACTACCTGAAAAAGAGAGAAACAATCTGTTCTACTTACTGTGGAGTTAATTTTGGTAACGGCCGTCCAAATGCTACAACAGGCAAGAAGGGGGTAATCATCAAACTTTCAACTATGGAAGAAAATCATATGGGACCTTGTTAGGAAGAGGTGAGAAATGGCTGACAAGTGTCACCTCCACCGCACAGCCCTCTTGGCACAGCCCGCTGTGCTGTGGAGACCTGCACCCTTTATTCCCCTTGAAAAGTCTGCAATTGTACATTTTTTATTTGCTTTATTTTATATTATTATGTGTTTATACATGTGAATGCAGTACCCTTTGAGGTCAGAAAGGGCATCAGGTCCCCTGCAACTAGAGTTCCATGTAGTCCTGAACTGCCCAATGTGGGTGCTGGAAACGAAACTTTGGTCTGTCCAAGAACAGACGTGCTCTTAATCACTGAGCCACACTTCTCCAGCCCCCAAGTCTACATTTTTAGATAGATACAACTTACCATCATCTGGCTCAGGGAAAAATGAGGTAACCTCAGGCTCAGATTCCTGAATTCCTTTCTTTTTATACATTCTGAGCTGCAGTCGCTGTAAAATTCTTTGTTCCCTGATCCTCTGAATATCCCATCTGGGAAAAACCAGACAAACAAACAAAGCATTACTATGTACCTAAACGTTGTCCCACAAAGCAGTCCGCACTGTCCAGAGGCTAGGTCTTTGTTTAACCCCTCTAGACGGGGTAAAGGGAACTGACTACCTGGCTGAGGAAGAACTCTTTGGGTGTAGCACTCTAGATTATATGTTGGTGTTCCACAGAAAGTAGTACTGAGATGAGGGCATCCGTGAAAAGGCCACCATGTGTGCCTGTAAGGACAACCGCCCCCGGCTAAGATACTCAGCTAACTATGACAGTAGTGCCCCAGGACTCTCCCAGGATGGAGGGAAGGAGGGAGTCCCAGTCAGTCCTCGGGCTCAGATGCTCCGAGATGGGGTCTTGGCCTTACCGCTTTCTCCTCTTCTCGTCTAGCTCCAGTTTCGCATGCCTCTTTGAAAACACGCTGTCATCCAGGTTCTGGAAGAGGAACAACAGGGCCAAGCTTATTCTGAGCACGCTGGAGTAACAGCTCTAAAACTCCTAGTTCTATAGATTACCACCTAGTAAGTCTCCTAGTGAAAGAATAAGATCCACTCCTGTCCTTCTCACATCCTCCACAATCCTAAACTTCAACATTAATTTTCATAACTTCTCAGGGTAAATCATGTCAAACATTTCTGAAGGGACTAAAAATTCTTCCCCTCTCTATACTTTATATGAATCTGAGTTCAAAATATCCATTTTTTTTCAATAGTCAAGAAAGTTTAGAACACAGGCTTATGTTACTTAGCAGCAGCACAGAATTTTCCTTAGTTTGAAACACCCTCACAATACTGATTTTGAAAAATGACCTAACTACGCTAGATCAGGCATTTCCCATCCATAATATGAAAAATATAGACCCAATAGCCCCAAAGTACCTTTCTGGCTTTAAGAGTTCTTTTTAATCCATGCACAGCTATAAAAAAATATTCAAATGAGCCTCTTCCCTGTACTCTTCCAACCCTATGGTCTTGGAGACAAGATCTCCCTATGTTGCCTACAGAACCCTCAACATCTTAAATACGAGTAATTCTCTTGCCTTGATCCCTTACACCCCATATTTTATTGTTTCCAATCCCCATAACAGCTCTGGGTACTCACCTCCAAAATGTCTGAAGGATTTGGGTCCCTTAGAGGCTCTACTGAGTGGTCCCTCCAAGAAGGAACTGAAAAAATAAAGAAAAAGAAGAAGAGAAAGAGGAGGGGTGGAACCACCCTTAAATCTAAAGTCATACAACTGTTCAACTATCCACAAGGACAAGAGGTCTCTCCCCAGATTAGACAGTTATCACGTGATAGGAATCCATACTGTGGCCTCACTCAAGGCCGGCCACAGTCAGTGTCCTCGCTATAGTACACAAGAGCCTAAAGTGCCATTGCAGTCTGCCAAACTCAGGGTTCCAAAAAGCCCTAAGCCAACACCTGACAATTCACATAGTGGATGCTCCTAAAGTCCCTGAAAAACAACTGGGATGTGTTGTCGTCTTGATGTCTACAGTAGTGTTACCAAATGCCAAGGAATCTCACTGTTCCACATCCAACAGACGAGAACGCAGCTCCCAACCAGCCACCATCCCACCAACCCCCACCCCAGGCCCAGCCAGCAATTCCTAATCTACTCACCAGCCAAGACTGAAGTTTCTCCTGCAACACTTGATGGCATCAGACACCCTAAATAATGTAGGAAAGAACAATCATCTCAGTGTAAAAAGAAAAAAAGCCCACACCCAAAATGGAGGAAAGGCTCCTCTCTGATGCGCTCACTAGGAAGCCATTTTGCTTTCTGAGTTGTTCTTCTGAGAATTTGTCTCTGGGGAAGGGGAAGAGGGAACAGACAAAAGAAAAGAAAATAAGCCCACCACTTTTTTTTTTTACACTGAGACGACTTCTTTTCTTCATTATTTAGGGTGGTTTCCCTGCAACAGTTGATGGCCAAGGATATCAAACCTTAAACTCAGAACATGGCAGGTGAGTAAAAGTTGACCCTATTTTTCAAATAAATAGATCAGTGTTCTCAGAACTTACATATGTAGTCTTCTTAAAACAGTTTCCTCCTCCCTCCAAACAAACTACCTTGCTGGTCCAGCCTGAACAACATGCACAAAGACTTTGGCTTCCTCAGATTAAGTCATTGAGACTTCCTCTTGAGATAGGAGCGTCAATAATGGAAGGACTCACACACTTATGCATAACTCAGGCTCCTCAAGAGACTGGGATCTCCCAGTCACACCCCTTCATAGTGTTATGCCCACAATCTCAGATGTGTTTGGAACTTGCTCTACTAGAGTAGACAGGGTTTTCAAAAACAGCCAGTCACAAAGAGTAACTCCAGACCAAGCCATTTCCTAATTCCGGATGGGAAGTTGCTTCATGGTTTCTCCTAAATTGTTACACAGCATTGCTATAGCAGCGAAAATTGACTATTAAGATGAACCTGTACAACTGACTGAGACAACATAAGTATCTAAATCTAGATCAGGACCTGATCTGTCTCGTGTCCTCACGTGTGAGCCTAGTAAAGGTTAGATCGCTTGTCCATCTTCCCCATTTGGATTTGTCACAACAGCCAGCCAAAGCCTGGAGAATGCTCACATCTTACTGGAATGGATCCCCAGCCCCATCCCTGCTAGAGGAAGGCACAGGGGCAGAAACTCAGGTCTAAGGCTCTAGCTCAGCTTTCCCCGCCATTCCCCAAGAGTACCCACAATGACTGTCACAGACTAATACAACACACTTGAAGACACATTATAGTTACTGGTTCATACAGAAGACGGGGATCATCTCTGTGGAAGCCATTAAGAAATAAACAGGAATAAAGACCAAGTCCCCACACCCCACACCCTCCCCAAGCAGCTCAGATATCCCAAGATAGTCCTTATTGTTTGAAAAATAGTTTGTAGACCATTTTATTTAAATATATGAACAACCAATGGGCTACTGCAATCCAAGTGAACTCTCCACATCTTAGAACCTTGTGAAGTGCAGTAAAGGAAGACTGTTGGTCTTTGGCAGATTCTTCCTGCCCCCAGACCGGGACAGAGAGATACAGATAAATGTTTACGTAGTTAGAGAGCGGAGGCCCAGGTGAAATTCCCCACCCCAAGCTGGCTCCCCAACCAAAAATAACCATTGGCCCCTGAGAACACCCAAAGACCACCCTCCCAGGTTTCACACAATATCAACGGCAGGAACAGTCGTGCACGGCAAAGTGTAAGTTCTATGCATTTCACAGCACAGAAAACCCTTCTTTCAGAGGGCATGCAAGTTGCCGGAGATTACACCCCCCAAGTCTGGTGCTCTTGTGATGAGCAACTTACTGGCAAACACATCTCCCAGTGTTGTAAGCAGACACAAACATTGAGCACATTTTGCTGTAATTCCATCTATTTGCAATGCCTGCACAGTGTCTGTCTCTGGCTGTTAACTTACTCATTCTTGACAGAACTCTGCTTTATTGATTGCACTTTTTAAAAAATGCCAAAGGCATTTCACACTTGTTAGCTTGACCGCCACCACTAGGGTATAAGAGCAAGTGTTCGCTATGCCTTACTTGCTACAGTCTCCTCCTTCTTTGGAGAGGATTCCCGTAATGGTAACGGTGATGGGGGAGGCTGGTGCCAACGACACAAATACATTTCTGTGGTGGAAAGGTACGGCAAATCTTCCATCTCACTTGAGAAGGCTTTCTCCTTGGGGTGGGCGCTGGGTCCCTTTTGGGGAGTGGAGAGTCTTGGTGGGGTATCCACTGAAGACCGGGGCTTTTCTGGGGTTTCTTGGCTCCTCAATTCACGTTTACAAACGGTTTCTGATATGGAGCCACAGGGTTCCTCTTTAACGGGAGAGTGCTTAGGAGTTTTTGTTTTGACTTTTGAAAATTCAGGAGCCAGCTTTTTAACAGGAGTCTTTCTTTCTGTATTTCCAAATGGGGTTTTCCTATTAGGTAGGAAAGAAAATGTTATAAAAATTAATTGACTTCAAATACAATTTGATTTGAATATATTTGAGGTCAAAAGAGGCATCCAGGTACCTAAATATCTACTGTTCATTTGGAAGCCACGGGCAGCAAGTGTCATGCTTGAAAGGATACAGAACAGGCCTTTGGTAAATGAGCAAGCATCTATGCTTAAGAATATTCCATTCTCTTTAAGACATACTCTACGTTCTGTACTTAGTACTGGGACCAAAAAAAAAAAATGTTTCAAGACAATTTCTCAACACAGAAACCTGGGATTTTTTTTTTTTTTAAAAAACAGGTTCTCTATTGCCAAGCTGGCCTTGAACTGTCAACAAACCTCTTGCCTCAGCATCCTAAGTGCTGTGATTACAGGGGAAGCCACCATGTGCCTAGTACAATAGACTTCTCAACTCAGGCTATAGCTGCTATAAAGCCAATCCACGAATCCCAAGCCCATATTCCATCACCATTAGCAGTTCCTCATGGTTTTCAGTTAATAGAATAAAGTTACTAGCACACCTTTTGTGTCCCTTTCCACTCCGGCCGCATGAGAAAGGCTTGGAAGGCAGAGCCTGGGATGTCTCGCAAAGCTCCGGCTGGCGCTCCAGTTTAATTTTCTCAGACAACTCTGTTTCCTCTCTCTCTTCAGTTTCATAGCCCTGAAACAGCTTGTGCCTTTCCTTCTCGTTCTCCCTCTTTACCAGCTGCATCCGCCTTTCCATACGTTCAATCCGAGCAAGGAGCTAAAAGAAGTGACAAGATGCAGACTTACACACAAAAGTTACACACCGGTACTTAGCCCCACTTAGGGATCAGTGGTCTTCTGCGTGTTGCTATGGGCCCTTCCAATTCTACTTTTACTCTGAATTGGCAGGCTCAAATCTGAATAGCTTCCCTTAAACCCAATAAAAGCAAAAGACAATTAAGGAGTTAGTCTAGATAAGAGGGATGGGGCAATTTGAAGTTCATTCTTCTGAAAGAAGATCCTCCTCCACTGGGCGGGGCCAGAGTGCCTTCTAATGACAAGGCCTCTGCTGCAGCCAGCCATGGCTCCAAGTCTTTTGGGAGTCCCTCAATTTAACCTTGTAGGTGTTCCTCGTTATTGTATGTGGTGCTAGGGATAGAACCAGGGCCTCAAGTGTGTTGGCCAGCACTCTAAGCACCACTGAGCTACATTCTCAGCCCTGTGTTCTTTGAAGGTGTCCTACGGTTGTCCAGATTCTATCTGCTCTATGTTCACTCCAAAACTCTAGACACAGTGGAATGTTTAAACAGCACAGTGAAGAGGAGTCAAGAGCTCACAGAGTGTCCCTAGGGATAGCAGTGTCCCATCGAAATGTTCTGTATGTGTATTTGAGGGAGTACTTCTAAAACATACTACACTGGAAACAATTATAATCGACCAGAGTGTCCCTAGGGATAGCAGTGTCCCATCGAAATGTTCTGCATGTGTATCTGAGGGAGTACTTCTAAAACATACTACACTGGAAAGAATTATAATCGACATCAGTAATACAATCCCAACACATATGGCACATATTCTGCTTTGTGTTGGAAATAACAGGAAAATACCTAAATATTTATTAAAATTATATTCTAATTAAAGAGAACCACAAAAATCAAACAAAATGGAAGTCTGCTGTCATCAGAAACTTGGTATTAACTCCGTTTTGACAAAAGGGTGACAACTGCACTATGTACACCACACTAGGAGAATGCTGCCTTGGTTAGTGACATCACTGCTGCTCTCACTACATCTACTGCATAGACTTCAGCAGAGGCCAAACAATACCCAGAGGAAGAGCAGGCTTAAGCAATGCTAAGACGTAACAGAAGCAGTGAATGCAAGGCTCAGACTGATGCTTTGTCCTTAACTCCCCCCACTTTTTCCTACCTTGAAAAGCCTATGAAGGAGGCATCACCTCTGGAACTCAGCAAAACCCTCCAGCAGCAGCAGCAGAAACCCCCCCCCCCCCCCCCGACAGCCACTCATTTCATCTTTGCTCTGAGTCACAGCCTTAGTATTACTTAACCACATTTTGTGGGTGACATAGTCTTCATTTCTTCTCCTTTACAAGTCTTTCTCTTCCCATCCCCTTCCCACGAAAGGAAGGATACGTTGTGTTGTAATTACAGTGCCAGCACACCCTAGACTGCAGTATAGTATGGAGCAGTGCCACCTCCATGTTGAGTAACTTCCACAAATCAACACTCAAGTATTTCAACAAGACCTGTCGCAGCTCCCTTTCCACCTTGCAGAAATTTCTCCAATGAAACAGACACCTGATGGCTACTCATGTAGAGAGCAAACAAAAATGAAGAGCTCTTCTGCCCCCATGCTCAGCCTTTGGTGCACACAGCACCAGAGTGAGGGGAGCAAGGAAAGAGGGAGTGAGACAGGGAGCAGAGCAGCAGCACAGCAGAACCCGTGTTTTTAGGTAGCTGAAAGGTATGTTAGCACTGTAGTACCCCACCACCCAGCGTCCCTGGTGTGTAAGGGAGTGTGTTTACCATGTGTGCCTAAGACTGCTGCTGCATTGCAAACAAGCCTATGCAGTCATGTTTCCCAGAAGTACAAAGAAATAACGAACGACTTCTCTACTAACTTAAGATTCTAAAACAGGTTTCAGAGGTGGAGGAATTTACAGAATACATCAAATAGGCTTATGTCTCCAAATCTGCCAGCTTTTTTAAGAGACTTGGTCAGTGGGTAGTGTTTTATAACTCAGATTTCCTACTAGAAACTCTCTGAAATCCAAGGCGGTGATTCTTATTTAAAAAAGCTAAAGTAGGAGTCCCTGTAAACCATCTTTACCCTCTACCAACCACAAGACCTATGACAACCCTCCTGTGTAAAGATGCTGCAGTGGTGGGTAAGGCGACAGCTGTTAAGTCTTCCTCTACAATGCACTGCTAATCCAACAGCGCTTTAATACAACCCCTTCCTTCCATATAGCCACCACATTTGCATCCCACCCTATCATTTTTAACCCCTCGTAAATTGTGTCTTTTCCCACCCTAAACGTCTTTCCCACAAGTATGAGGCTGTCATTTTAAATTAACCCTTTGGCAACCGAAGCCTCCCATTACCCCCCCAAACACACACACACACACACACACACACACACACAAGGTTGCCCTTTAACCCTTCCTTCCGACCCAACGTGTCAATGATGCCAGGCTCCTAACGACCCAACATTTAAGGCACTCCTTCGCTGGTGGCCAACTTCCTCTAACCCTAACCGAGCGGGGACCTCTGCCTCCTACAGCCCCCTTCCCTCGAGCATGCGCAGAGCCCGCTCCCCATCCCTAATGCAGATTAACCCTTCCCGTACCGTGTCTCTCTCGGACTTCAGCTCCTCGATCTCCTTTTCCTTGGCCTGCAACTGCTGCTGCTGCTGTTCGATGAGGTCCAATTGCAGCAGAAGGATCTGTTTGAGGCAGGCGGCCTGACTGGAGGCTCCCGAGCCGCCGCCACCCCCGAGAGGGCTCTTCCTTATACTCTTCCATCTGCCCTCACTGGCCGCCAGGGTCCCAGCAGTAGCGGTGGGCGCGAGGGGTGGCGGCCCGGGCAGAGGTAGTGGTGGGGGTCCCCCCGGGTCCGAGGCGGTGGCAGCTGGGGGAGCTGCCCCACCCTTGTCCCCAGCCCAGGGCGTAGGCTCTTTGGCCGCCGCCACGAGAGAGCCCGTCTGAATGGGCAGCACCGCCTGATACTTGGGCCGGGGGCTGCAGCCAGCGCCGGCTGCGACTGGCTCCCCGCCGATGCCGGCTTGTTTGGTAGCTGGGGGCGGACAGGGCAAGGGCACCGAACCGCCCCAGCTCTCTTCCTGCTGCCCGGGGGCCGCCCCGGCCGGGAGTAACAAGCCCCGGCCCTTGCCGCCGCCGCCGCAGCCGGCTGGAGAGGGCGCGGGGCTCCCGCCCTGGGAAGAGGCCAGCGGGGGCCCCGGCTCCTTGAGCTTACGATGCCGGGGGAGGAAGTGGGCTTCGGCCGCCCCGGACTCGTCCTCCGGCCCGCCCAGCGCCGCAGCCCGCTCGTAGTCCAGTCGCTGCTCGGGGTTGCCGCCGGCAGGGGCCGCGGCCGCCTTGAACACTGCGGATCTCATGGTCATAGTGGTCCGGAGCGGCGCGGGGGACCGAGACGGAGGAGGGGGTGGGGAAGGGGCGAGGTGCGGGGGGTCGAGGACGGAGGAGGGGGAGGGGAGTTTGGCGGGCTCGTCTCAGCAGAGCGGCCGCAGGCCTCCGCTAACGCGGCTTCTCCGAGGCCCGGGCGCCATCCCGCCGGCGAGCGGAGAAGTGGAGGCCGCGGCTGAGGCCCGCCGCCGACCCATGGTGGCCTCGCCGCCGCCTCTGCTGCCGCCACCGTCGCCTTCGCCGCAGAGGCAGGAGCTCGCACCCAGCCGCCCCCGAGCTCATCCCCGGAGCTCGCTTCGGCCCCCCCTGGCCCGGCCGGGCCCGCCTCGTCTCCCCACCCCGCACCCCCCCTTCCCCGCCCCGGCCCCCCGCCCCGGAGCTCGCCTCAGCCGCCCCGAGCCTCCATTTCCACCCCCCTTGCTCCTCCTCGGGAGGGGGTGGGAGGGACGGCCCGCCCAGAGCCCTCCTACTCCGGGAGGGGGGTCTGCCGCCTCCCCCGGGGGTCTCCGCGCCTCCGGGTCCCCCTCCCCCACAGTCACCCCGGCTCCTCAGCGTTTCCCTTTAAAAAAAAACGGAGCCGCCGCAGCCGCCGCCGCCGCCGACCGGAGCGCGCATGCGCCGAGAGGGCAGCGGGCGGGAGCGAACGGGGAGCGGAGAGGAGGGAGGCGGGTAGCGCTATTGTGAAAGGGGCCGCCGCCACGAGGGGGAGGGGACCCAGGCGCGGGCGCCCACGAGGGGAGGTCGGGGACGAGGGCGAGGACGCAGGAGCGGGCGAAGGTGGGCTGCCGAGGCAGGGGCGGGCTGGGGAGGGAAGAAGGGCGAGGGCGGCCGCTGGTGGCTGGGGAATGCGGAGGATCCTCGGGAAAACCAAGTGCGAGAGGATGGGGTCGGGGAGGAAGGAAGGAGGTAGATGCTCCCGCCCCTCGCGGTCGCGTACCGACCGCTCTGCAGAGCCGGCCTTCGTTGAGTGGCCCTTCCCCGGCACCCTGGCAACGCGCCTGGCCCACACCGGAGCCCCGCGCGCCTTCGGGACCGGCCCTGACCCAGGCTCCCGTGGAGCCTGGGACTGTTTCATGGAGTAGAAGTCAAAGCTTCCATCCTCTAGGCTCCCTGGCGGTCCCACATGGGTTAGGGAACAAGTGAAGTTCTTTGTCTCTAAGGGATCCAGCACAGAAACAGAGGAACCTCTGGTTCCCAGAAGCAGCAAAATCCATGATGTCTGCTGCTCGGAGTTGTAACCACAACCTTGGGATGAAGTACTGCCAACTACCGACAGTTGTTTCCCAGCAGCCATGTCTCCTGCCTTCTTAAGCTACTCGTAGCATCTCCTGGAAGAAGAAGGTTCAGGAAATCTATGGAGAGATGTATGTCTGTATTAGGACTAAGCGTTCTTTAGGGCTTTCTGTTTGAGCACTTCCCATTTCTCCAGGTTCATACTGTCTGTGTGCCTTAGTTTTCCAAGCAACTTTAGCCACTAAGTCCTCATAGTTCCCTATGGAAAAACATGTACATAGTTGTAAATTAATTGGTTATCTGTCTGTCTGAAGTGCACTTTTAAATTTTTTATAGACAGGTGTAGTGGTACATAACTTTAATCCTAGCTCTTGTGAGGCAAAGACAGAATTTATGAGTTCGAGGCCATCCTGGTCCACATAGCAAGGTCCAGGACTGGGCTGCATATACCTTGTCTAAATAAACAAATGTCTGAATAAACCAAGCAGATCTTGTTTCTATAAGTAAATAAATGATAAATTATAGAGAGGACACCTGACCCAATGTGAAATCTAGTTAGGAACTGCTTTGTGGGTTCTAAGCATGAAACACTGAAACACTTAATGGATGTGAAAATCCAAAGTCCATGCCCTCTTTCCATCAGGTAGGCCTCAGATCTGCACAGGAAGGCCTGGGCTTACAAATACCTGGCAATAGAAGGGCAGGAGGCTTAGAAGTTCATAGAATGCTGTCTTTTTCAGTGTGAAGACTACCACCTCACTATCAGTTGACATACACTGAAACCTCCCAGATTTGTTTGTGGCTTGTTAGATGCTTACTCCAAAATCTTACCGCCAACTACCCTAGAATCCAACTAAATGTCTCATGCATTTCCAACTCAAGCTTTTGACTCTGTACCTAAATCCTGCTTCCCCGAAGCCAGTAAGTCAGTCCATCTTGCTTTAAAAATCCAAAGTAATACACTGTGCATCTTTCCCACAACTCCACCTTGACATAAGCCGCAGTCTCTGCTTTTCTATCTGTTGTTTTAATTATGAAACGCTTGTAATTAGTCTCTCAATTTCAAGCTCTGCCTAAGTCTTCCCTGAGCATCTATAGCGACCCTGACAGGTTTAAGATCATATGCTTTAAGATCACTTGGATTGAAAGCCATTGTAATGGCCTGAAGGATCGGCTTCACCCTGCTGTGAACTTCAGAGCTCTTCCTGCTTTCCTCCACCCATCACCTGACGACATACTTGCGTCCTGCGTCTGACTGCTCAGGTCCCTACATTTGCTGCTCTCTCTGTGTGGATCACTCTTCATCAGAGACCGACAGGACTTCCTCAAGTCTTTGGCTCTTTTTACTAAATGTCATCTTTTAAACACCTCCTCCGCTGGCCTCTATTTTTTTTCTGCAAGATTTAATCATCATCTAATACATACTTTGTCCTGCGTTATCCTCAACGACAACCATGAATTTTATAGATCGTTCACTGAACATTCCCTGTATCGACACCCTTTCATACCTGTTATAAAGTGCCATCTTGAAGATTGTTAGTTGAGGTGTGAGTCCGTGAGTCAGTGAATGTAGGATGCCATTGGTCTAGGGATGTCTATAGAAGCCACAGGTAGGAGGGAGAGTGGGCAGAGGCTCAGGTCTGTGACTAGAACCTAGTAATCCCAGCTATTTTGGGAGACTGGCAAAACTATCCCAAGTTCAGACTTCCTGTGTTACAGAATGACAGGACTTTGCCATGGTTCAGGGGTTAGTGCTTTTGCATACCTAGCATCCAAAACCTAGGTTCAACCCTCAGTATCACATAAAAAAAAAAGGACTGTGAGACAGCTCAGAGGCTAAGGGAACTTGTGAGAAGGCCGAGGAGGTTTCAATCCCTATAACCCAAATAACAGGAGATAACCAGCCTGTCTCCTGACCCTCACTCTCACCATGAGGGTACACGAGCCAAACCAAACGTAAGTAAAATAAAGGTAAATATGTAAAAAGAGAAGCCAAGGCTGTAGCATGAAAGGACTAGAAGCTGTCACGGGGCTGGCGAGCTGGTTCAGCAGGCACAGGTGCTTGCCCTGCAAGCCTGGCCACCTGAGGTAAATTCCCAGGACTTGTGTACAGGTGGAAGGAGGGAAGCAACTCCATAAAAGTGTCTGACTGGCCCAGGATGCTGTGACTACCCCGCCCCCTACATGCACATAAACCCAAACTACCATCCTTAAGTTTCCCTTGAAAACCTGGATATGCAGATTTCCAGGTCCCACCCTTGACCTGGATTCACAAGCTCTGCTCTGGTTTTGTGGACTCCCACCTCCTCCCCTGCGGCTTTGTTTCTACTTCTTTTATCTTGAGACTAGGTCTTGAGTACTCAAGACAGCTTTGAACTCCTAATCTTCCCGCTACCACCTCCTGAGTGCTGGGATTACAAACTGAGCACTATCACGCTAGGCCAAGCCTTCTTCCTACCCCCTCTTAAAGGGCCAGACAGTGACTGTTTGAATGTGTAAGGCCTCCCCCTCATCCCCCTTCAACTTCAGTGCAATGCAAAAGTAGCCACAGTGAATGTTGTGTACACGGCCATTTTCCAATATAACCATTATATGAAATTTGTATTCCTAATAATTTTGTTTGGAGTTTTAAGATGAAGTCTCTCATGTGTATTTATCTCTTCCAGGTAGCCTCTAATTACTGTAGCTGAGAAGGACCTTGAACTTCTTCCTGCATCTCTCTCTAGGGTGCTGGATGATAGACATTTACCGTTGTATGCATTCACCACAGGCCAAATACAGTCAGGGCTGGAGGTCTTACCCAGGGCTTCACGCATGCTAGGCACGCCACCTACCAACTGAGCTACACCCCTGCTCTGTTTCTAGCAGTTTACAATCTTATCTTAAAATTTGCAACTATAGAGCTGAGGAGATGGCTCAGCAGTTAAGGAGCACTGGCTGCTCCTTCAGAGGACCTGGGTTCAATACCCAGCACCCACATGGTGCTCATAACTGGCTGTAACTCCAGCTCCTGGAGATCCATGGTGCCAAGCATGCACAAGGCACACATATATGTGCATGCAGGCAAAATACCCCTATACATAAAAAAACAATTAAAAAATTGTAACTATTACAAATTTTTGGTTTGGTTTGTTTGTGACAGTATCTCACTATATAGGCCTAGTTGTCCTGTAGCCAATTAGATTAGGACAGCTTGGAACTCATGGTGATCTGCCTGCCTCTATCTCCAAAGTCCTGGAAAGAATTTTTAGTTTGTGAGACAAAAGCAAAAGGTGTCAGGTCACTAGGCCTAAAGTACATACCTATAAACCGAACACAAAGGATAGAAGGAGGGCATTTAGTTAGAAGCCAGCTAGGGTACATGGTAAGTCTGTTTAAAAAACAAACAGGGGCTGGAGAGATGGCTCAGTGGTTAAGAGCACTGACTGCTCTTCCAGAGGTCCTGAGTTCAATTCCCAGGAACCACATGGTGGCTCACAACCATCTGTAATGGGATCTGATGCCCTCTTCTGGTGTGTCTGAAGAGAGCGACAGTGTACTCACATACATAAAATAAATACATCTTTAAAAAGAAAGAAAGAAAGAAAATGTTGAGTTAGACTTCCCCTTCTGCTGCTCACCCTTGGTCTAAGGGCACATAGCCTGAACTGGAGACAGTCTAGGATAAAATATGAATGGAAGTACTATCTAGTACCCAAGTCCTAAGTGCAAGGTGTTCGAGAGCTATTTCTAATGGAGATACGCTATTTTGTGTTTGTTAAAACACACTTTTTCTGGTGGAATGAGACATTGAATCGAAGACTTCATGAATGCTAGGCAAATTCCCACTCCTGATCTGTGTGCCCTGCTGATCTTTACTCTTTTGAGATAGTCTCACTAAACTGCCCAGGCTGACTTTGAACTGTATAAGTCACACTGACCCTGACAGTGAACTTTGAATCCATGTTTCCATGTCCCTAAACAAATGAAGAAGGCCGCCAGTAAACTAATTGCTGTTAGTACTTTTTAAATGACATTATCAGCAGAACAAAAAGCTGGTAGTCCTACAGAATCAGTCCCCAACTTCTTTGTTTTTCTTCTGGAGGCTTTTCAGCTTGAAAATCCAAAGTCTACAATTTCACTGCAACAAATTGAGTAAGCCTACCTTTCCCCCTCAAAGCCGAGACTGGAATCTTTGGATTGGCTATCTTATCTTAGTTCAACTCCAAGATATAAACTACCAGGAACTGAGAAGAGGTCTTTCTTGGGTTTTGACTTTTGGACCTTTTTTGACCCATTTTTGGACCGTTTTATGGCCCAGACTGACCTCAAACACTTTGTGACCTTCCTCCACCTCCTAAAGTGTTACAGGTGTGAGCCAGGCATTTTCATTAGAATTCTTGCTTCTAAACCATCCTGAACTAAAAAAGTAGGTTTCAAAGTGTAAAGAGCAGGAGAGGTGTGGTGAGGTAACACCCCTAATCTCAGCCCTGGAAGGAGGCTAAGGCCAGAGTTGTTCACCCTGGTGTACATAATGGGTTCTAGGCCAACCTGGGCTACGATTTCAGACCCTGTCCCAAAACAACAAAAAACTAATTGGAGTCGAGTGTGAGGGAACCTAAAAGAAGCAGTGCTTAATACCCATAAGTCAAATCCCTAAACTATTTTATCACTAGTGGGATACTAAACCTCGTGGCTGCAAGTTTGGAGAGGGTTAATAGCGGTCTTTCACCGTCCTGCGCAGGTTTATGGAATTACTGGATTCTGTTCCTATTCTCTCCATTTTTTTTTTTTGAAGGGCATCCCTGTGGCGTGAAGAAAGCATTTGGCAAACCATTTTACCTGCCCGAGCCTTGGTTTTCCCAGTCATCACACCCGCCTCCACCACAGCCCCCAAATAAGGAAAACTCCAGTAGCTCATCTTTCCGGTCTCTTCCATTTTTTTGACAGCGAGGCTTCTAACAGGGGTCAGAACTTGGTAGTTAAAAAAAAAAAAAAAAAAAAGCGATCGTTTGTTTTGGCTTCTCTCCAGGGAGAGGATTCTCCCGGGCGGCTTTCCGAGGCGCTCAGAAAGGTAAATAAACTGGAGTCCTGTGGATGATATTAGCCCAGTCCCACACAGCACCGAAGGGAGACCACTGCGGCGCTCGCCACCTTGGAGGCTAGGACACGAACCAGTACGAAGCTCGAAGCTTCCGCCGAAGGTCTGCGGGGCTCAGGGCGCTTTCTGCCAGCAACCCTGCCGTCCGTTCCGGCACGCCTGCCGGAGTCCCCATCTCCTGGTCTTCTCCAAGGACGGGTACACCCACCTGCTTTTTTCAGTTCCCTGTACAATAAGATCACAACTCAAATTTGTGTGTGTGTGTGTGTGTTTTTTAAATTATTTCTAACTCCCTCCCCTTTCAGACCGCCCCGCCAAAACTTTCAGTGTGTTCCTCCTACTCCACGTGGACCTCCCTTCCCTGTCCCAGCAGCCCCTGCGAGAGCCACCCCTAACACGTGGTCAATTGTTGTGTTTCCTTCCTCAGGCTCCCACTTACCTAGCATCCGCTAGCCACTGAACAAAAGTGCCCTCTTGAGGGTGACTTTGAGGCAGCAGCCTGGGCTAGAGGGAGTTGTTGAGCGCTTAGACACTATGCGATATATGGCTGCTTCAGTTTAAAATGACTTTGTACCCGCACAGTTCTCAGGTTAATGACTTTAAGAATTGGGACCAGGGTTTCGGAGCGCTCAGAGGGCAAAGACGGGAATTTTGTGAGTTCGATGCCAGCCTGGTTTACACATAGCAAGTTCCAGACCAACCAAAACAACAAAACCAAAAATAAATAACTTTACGGATTACACAGAAGAGAAGTAAGGTGTAATAACACTTGTAATCCCACCCATCTCGAGACGCGGAAGAGAGTAGCAACATACAGGGCTGCCTGGGTTATGTAGCCACCACACTATCTAAAAATAGTAAGAGGGCTGAGAGTGTATCTCACTGGTAACATAGCTGAATGGTAGGGTATAGGCAGCCAGAGCCCCTAAATTCAATCTTTAAGAGACAAATCCAAGAGAGAGCTAGCATCAATGAAATTGTCTTGGTATGGAGTTAGCTAGTTTTCCTTTTCTGGATGCAAATTGGTTCCTTTACTCCCTCTCTACTTTCCTTAGACTTAATGGGGTTGGGACCCGGGCACAACACCTCTCTGCAGTGGGGGACTCTTCCTAAATGGCCTTCCCCAACACCATATGTAGTTCTCTCTATGTGAGCTCAGTCGGACTGGTCAAGCTAACAGGTTTCTAGAACAGTATCCCTCGCTCAACATTAGGAGCGCTTTGAATAGAGAGAGCCCCAGGAGATGGTGTTGGGAGGAGGGGGAGAGGGTAAACTGCAAAAATTAGCCCAGGGCCCAGCATGATGGACCATGTGTTTAATCCCTGCACTGGAGAGGCACACAGATCTCTCAGTTTGAGGACAGCCTGGTCTACCTATGGAGTTCCAAGATAGCCAGGACTATATGGAGAGATCCTCAAAAAATAAGTTAATAAATTAAAAATAGCGGGATGGGATTCCTGTGCTCACTGAACCTCATATGAGGTCCTCTCCTCCCAACACCATGATTCGCACCTTACTGCAAAATACAAGAGGGAAAAAAAATCCCTTCTTTCTCTACTAGAAGTAAAGAAGTTGGCTGAGGAACTGGAGTTATAGAATGGGGCCAAGCAGTGGACTGTGGGCCGTGTTCACAGAAAGGAAGGGCTACACAGTGTGAAGAAAGGGTGAATTTGGTAGGCTGGTGTAGTGTACAAGCCTACTCCAATTCCAGCACTGGAGAAGTTAAAGTAGGAAGATTAGGGGCAGAGAGGATGCAAAGATGGCTCAGTATTGGTTGCTCTTCCAGAGGAATCGTCCCAGCACCCACATGGTGTCTAACAACTATCTTTAGCTCTAGTTCCAGGGGATCCAATGCCGCCTTCTGGCCTCTGCATGTACCATTGGCATTCTCTCTCTCTCTCTCTCTCTCTCGCCCCTAATAAACAAACAAATAAACAAACATGGAATAACTAACTGGGGCTATTTGTGGTTCTCAGGTCACACAAGTCATAGCCCAAAAGCTACAAGTAGGTGCCTGGAACACCTACTTTTAAAGAGTCTCAAAGCGTTCAAGTCAGAAGACTGAAAACTCTGGCTGGGCCACTTGCTCTCCTATAACTCAGCATCTGTCAACGCTCCCATTACCAGGTGCTATTTCCAGAGACCAGGGTTTGGGAGGAGGAAGAGGGAGGGGCAGAGATGGCTAGGCAAAGGAAGACCCAGTGAGCTCCTCCCCGGCAGCCCAGATGCAGCTCTTTCTTTTAGCCACTCGGGGGCGCCCAAGCTCAACTAGAGTAAGGGAGAGAGCACACAAGCAACCTAAAGTCGCTGGTAGAGGACAACTTAGGACGTCAGGGATGACCCTGAATGGAGAGCTGACGCAAGGGCCCTCTGCTTTAGGCTGCAGACCCTTAGCCGCTGAAAGGCATCCCATCTCATCTCCGCTAAAAGGAACTCACTCTCTACCTCCCCTCCCCCCAAGCTCCCCCCCACACTAAGGTCACTTCTTCCTTGACTAGTTTCCTTCCCCTCCCCCATCTTCTTGTGGGAACCATCCCACAGCTGGTCAGAAGGTTGAGGACTGCTCTGCCTCGGCTAAATGCCAAACTGTGGACTTCCTGGGCTTTGGGGTGGGGCTTGGCAAAGGGAAGCCCTTTGGACACAGAGCCACCCAGTCTTGCAGAGCCTGCCTTCCCCCCACCCCCACCCCACCCCGCTCGCCGCTAAGTAAAAGGCTCTGAAGTCTCTCTTTGTGACCACAATCTAATTTCCTTCCCCCACCTCAATAGGATTTCCTAGCCTGGGTAAAAACATCTACAATCTGGGGGCGGGTGCACTGTGGCTCACAGCGGTAGGCGAGGCACCTATTTCGGGACCTGCCTCCCCTGCCCCAGGAACGCATTGCTGGAAGGAGAGATTCAGTTGTCAGGGTCTCACGCCAGCAGTTATTAATGGCAATTCATCCTCTCAAGTTTCTTCTCGGAACCTTGGGTCTAAAGTCCCTATATAGTTAAACACGGGAGTAAGCTGATTTCTGAGTACCTGACCTTGACTCAGCCTTCAATTCCCTGAAATAAATCAGCTGAAATCTGAACTCACACATCCAGATCAAGACCAAGGAAATCTTTGCAGCCCGATGTAGCTAACCAAGATGCGTTTAGCAAGAATGAGGAGCCCACAAAAACCACTTTCAGATATCGTGGAGAGCGTCCAAGTCTGACAAGGACCTCTGTCCTACTGATGGGGCTAACCGCTCAAAACCGCTTTGGCATTTGTGGGAGGAGAATCTACTGATAATGCAGTCTGGTGGCGCCCCCTGCCTCACAGATCTCCAGTGCCACTTTTGCAGCCAGTCTGCCTGACGTCATCATCTATAGACCTGTGCCAGAATCCCAAGCTCCTCTCTGGAAACTTCAGCCCCCACACCCCGGGCCTAGGGGAGAGCCAATGTAGGTCACTGCAGCTGAGCCTGCAAGGCTGTCTGCTCCTTGGGCCGAGAGCCTTTCAGGCCCAGAGGAAGTCTTGCAGAGAAGCAAAAGGAAGAGCTTCGTGAGATTCAGACAAAAATATATCGCTCAGAAAATAAAGCAGGGCCGGGTGGTGGTGGTGGTGGTGGTGGTGGCGGAGGCGGCGGAGGCGCACGCCTTTAATCTCAGAACTTGGGAGGCAGAAGCAGGTGGATCTCTGATATTGAGGCCAGCCTCAATACAATACAGAACAAGTTCCAGGGCAGCCAGGGCTACACAGAAAAACCCTGTCCCACCCCCTCTCCACTAAAAGGAACTAACGAAGAAAAGAAAGCAGGGAGAGGCAGGAGGCAAGTGGCCAGAGCTGAGACCGTAACAGGAGCTGGAGCCTTGCAAGCTAGCCGCTAGCCGTGCTGGAGGGAGAGCCAGAAGAGGCTTGGGCACACTCCCATTCTTGGCCACCCTCTTCTTGCTTTTCTTGCCTATGTAAGGCGACTCTGGTTCTGGTGCCTGTCCTCTATTCTTCTTGGCACTCAGCTTTCAACCCTCAGGAGCCTCTGGGATTTATCTTAGAGACTCTCTACTTCCTCTGGTCACAGTGTTGGGGTCTTGGAGGGAAACTACCACTGCCCCCTCCATCCTACTGAAAACCCTTTCCTGCCTGTTATCTGTTAAATTCATTTTACTAGGGAACTTCCAACCATCTTCTCCCTTTCCTTCCTTTCTTCCTACCCTTGCCCTGGAGAGCTAAGTAATATGAATTTGGGTAAATGTAAACTCATTCTTCTATTTCATACAAAGGAATCAAGGCCTGTGGTTATCACTAGCTCTGAGTTCCCAGGCCAAGATGAAAAAGATGAAGATGAAGGAGAAGGAGAAGAAGGGAGAAGAGGAGGAAGAGGCAGTATCGGCAAGGGCTAGAGAGAGATGGCTCAGTAGTTATAAGCACTTGCTGCTCTTTCAGAGGACCATGATTCAATTCCCACCCATTTCCAATTCCCACAACCATCTGTAACTCCAGTTCTAGGAGATCCAATGCTTTTCTGGCCTCTACAGACACCAGCCACGCATAAGTGCCTAGACAGACATGCAGGCAAAACACCTAAAGGCATAAAGTAAGATACAAAAATAAATACGGGACCAATTTCTACTTCTAGTCTCAAAAAATATTTATTAGTCACAGTCATGGTAGGTTTTTTTTTCCTTTGGGGTGGGGGTGTTCATTTGTTGTTGTTGTTGTTGTTGGTTGGCTTGTTTGTTTTTGAGACAGGGTCCTACTGTGTAGAGTAGGCTGGCCTTAAATTTAGAGATCCACTGGCCTTCACTGCTGATGCAGGGATTAAAGATGTGCACCACCAAGGCTGGTCCTGTGGTGTCTGCCATGTTATGTTGAGACTTGAACCCACAGCTTTGTCTATGCTGAGGGGGCATCTCCAGTCCTCCAATCAGTTGTTTTAACTGGAAACAAGGGTGTGGGGGATAGGCGGAGGGAAAATGGTGGAAGGATCTAGTTCTCTCTTTGCTTCGATCTTCCTGAGAGTACGTTCAACTCCGGAGAAGGCAGTAACAGTGGTATCCTACCACTACTGGCCATTTGCCTTCATTAGCAGAAACCTGGCGCCTCGGATAAATGGGTTTTGCACAGAGTCAAACTAAATCTGACTATGCTTGCTGGCTGAACTCTGAGATGTTGCCCCACATTGGAGAATGGTAAAAATATCCCCAGATCATGGCTGTGTCTCCTGGAGAGAACTCGGGACCTTGAGCTGTGTTTCCCTTCCATTCTCAGGCATCTCACCTCAGATTCCTGAACTGTCCCCAGTTTGAGTCATCGTGGTTCAGGCGACCCTAAAATTTTTGCATTTCTCACAGGGTCTCAGGTAATGTAGACAGTCTCCATTACTGATCCGAGAATCAGCTCCTCACTGAACCCCAGCCCCTCACCTCAATGTTCACCCCCAAAGACCTGGTTGGCTTCAATTTTATACAGGAGGAAGGAAGCAGGGAGAAGCCTGAGTATCTTACGTTTGCACAGATCCTACACCACACAAGACAAGGGCAAGCAGGTCAATCTCGGACTGATTATCTGTGCTCTTTTTATTTAGTCCGTTGAATTCATCCTTATTGAAAGTCACTTCCCCCAAAACATGTTTTGCTACAGCGAGGGAGCACTAGGAATTTCCTGTGGCCAGGCAGCCCAGTGCCGGCAGGGGTGGAGGCAGCGCTGAGCAATCCAGTCCTTCCCTTGGCTCGGGCAGGGCCACGTGCCCCACCCCCTCGCTCGCACATGTCTCCGCCGCCACCGCCGCAGCAGCCGGGCTGTTTATGAGCGAGTTGTTGTGGTAGAAATGGAGCAGGCTGCACATGCCCGGGCCATGTGACCCGGGCAGCCCGCGTGAGCTTGAAGACCGCACAAACACACTCGGCCCTGTCCTCCAGTGGCCGGAGGAACAGGAGGGAAGGAAGGGGGGAAAAGTGAAAGGCCACTGGGCCGCCTTGTTATCTGCTGCCCTGTTTTCTGATGATGTCCATTTTGTCTCTCTCCTGAGCCACGCGTAGTAGTGTAGTCAACAGCAAGTAAGCCTGGTTTCTCCAGCACGCTCACCACCCAGACAGCCCTTTGGCATTTACACCCACCCAGAGCCCAAGTCCCCCAAATAACAAAGGGCCTCTCTCTCTCTCCAGGTCAGTAGCACAACATCTCTCTCCCCAGCCTCCTTAATATGTATCTTCTCAGCCTCCAAGCTGAGACCTGCTTTTCCTGGAGCCTGGGCTCCCCCAGCCAGGCTTCCTTGTCCCCTCTTTCTAGGAAGGACGATGTCACATGTTCGTGCAGCGAGTGCCCACTCCAAGATTAGAACAAGGAGAATATAGCGATTTACGAGCCGGGAACAGGAAGCTATGAACGTGTTTGCAGCGGGGGTCTGTGGGGCCGGTGGATTGGAAGGGGAAGTCCCTTTGCTAAGTCCGCGGTGAGGAGGAGCTGGAGACCTAGAAAAGCTGTCACAGCCGACTCCTGGAGAAGAAGCAACGGAGTAAAAGACAAGTTTAGCTTTCATCCCTCACTGAAACGGCCCCTCCCCCGCTCACAGCTCACAGGCACCGTAACCCCAGAACCCCTACTTCCAGCCCACAGCTCCTGCCCCCTGCCCACTGGTGACCCTGTTTCTGCACTGCAGGCTAAGACTGCTGGAGTCAGGCGGACAGTAGGTTAGCAGGAACAAGCAGACGAAATGAGAGCGACCCACATTTCCTCGCACACCAAAAAACTTTGCAGCTTCTGCATTGCAGAGCTGGCGCTATTTATTTATTTATTTGTTTATTTAAATTTTATTTTTCAAATCTCTCCACTGGGCCCCTACACATGTCTGCATTTTTGCAACCAGCACAGATTTTTTTCCTCCCCCCACCACCCCCACCCCGTGCAAACTGTGCATTCTAAATGAGCCAAAGCTCCTTCCTGCCGCATTAAAAATCTCATCAAATCCTGCCCCCTCCCCCCATTTAGAAGAGTGGGAAGGATCCTAAATTTGTGAAGTAGCATCTTCCCCCTTCTTCCCCTGACTCCCTCCCCCATCATACTGCAGACCTTCCAGCCAACAGCTGCAACCAAGGAAGGAGGCCCGGGAACGTGAGCCTTATTCCTTCCACACAAACTGAGCTGGCGGGCCAGGGGTTGCTTTTTTTTTTCACTGCCCCCCCCCGCAGCCCACTGCACCCTCCTTTCCCTCCTCATCCCAGCCAGTGTTTATGTAAGCCTCCCAGAAGCTACACATGGCCCCCAATGCTTGCCCAGGCCCCAGTTTCTCCAAAGTCCATCCTTCTCACGAGGACTGTCATGAGCCTCTGGCTTCCCTAAGCAGCTGCACAGAGATCTGCAGAGGCCCAAAGAATAGGAGATGCTGGATGTCTAGAGGGTTTGAGGTGCAGCTTAGAATGGAGATGAGAAAGGCACGGAGGTACCCTGCCTCCTCACACATATACACCCCACAGACTTCTCTGCACCTCGGTCCACACTGGCTCAACTCAAGGATAGCCAGGGAGCAGGGACTTAGAAGATGGCATCACCAGTGGGCTACAGTAATGGTATAGCAGGACAAGAGACATCAGCATGACAGATGCTAGATACTACTGTCTCCCTAGCCCGGAAGATGGACTCTACCAGATAAAGGGTTGGCTGGGGTTTATCTTGCACTGCTAAGGACAGTCCATGCCACCTCCAGGATCCTGTGATGTGACTTAGATCCTGGGCTCAGGGAAGGCGACCCCTCCTTTGAGTTCCCAGAGCATTAAGGTATCATTGATCCTGGATGGTGGCTTTAAAGGTACACATTTCTTGGGCAAATAAATGGGAAATGGGGTCATGTCACACCCTCTGTCCTAGATGGCCTTCCAGACTTCCAGCAAACCCAGCTCATTCATTCGTCTATGTATTTATTTGTTAGGACAGGGTCTCACTGGCTGGCTTAGAACTCACTGTGCAGACCAGGATGAGCTGGAAGTCACACAACCCCACCTACCTCCCAAGCTAGGATCTAAGGCTAGAACACCATGCCTGGCTCAACCTACTTTTGACACATCCTTGGAAGGAAGCACCAAAGGGCTCTGAGAACCCTGGCCTCTTAGTTCTTGTTCCTATTCATCACCAGCTGTGGACCCCACCATTAGGGGACTTGATAAAGAAAGAACTCAGATGAGTGCTTGAGTTCCTCACCTCTGGAGCAGCCCAAAGGGAAATTTGAGGGGTATTTTGTTTTGTTTTGAATTGCTGGTTGGTTTGGTTTCTGCATCCTACTCTGGGTCGTTCCTACCCTGTACTATCACATGACGGGACGTAGGATAGAGGAAGAGTTTTAGGGAGGAGGAAAAGCTGGAGCTAAAGGAGAGGTTCCGGGAGGCCAAGGCTCTCGTGTGGGAGGGAGCAGAAGCGTCTCCTCTTGGTGCTACATCTTCCTCCAGCACCATCATTAGGATGCAGGCCCTCCAGCGCCCGTCTCCCTGGGAAGGGAAATCATGCTGAATTCCCCCAGCACTCCCATGCTATGGACAGTGACATAGTGACACAGTGGCTGTTCCCAGTGAGAAGTGGGTTTGAGTGAGAAGGAGTGTCACACTCCCAATAACCTCTATTCAGGCTGTCCTTCTTTGGTAGTGTTCTGCTTCAAGACAAATCTCCTAGTCCCCTCTGGCACCCTGGCCAGGTTAATAAATGTCTCTAAGTCTCAGTTTCCTGATCTCCAATATATAAGAATGTGACCTACTGCCCTGAAAAGCTACGGAAACCAAAGGGTGTCATGTTTATAAGGTTCTTATCGCGGTACCTGGCGTACAGTTGGTACTTAACATGAAGTTTACTGTCTGATTTTCTATGGAGAGAATGGTGGTCCAATAAAGGTGGGAAGAACACATCCATTGAACCCAAGCAGGCCTGGCTCCTGCCTTATCTTCTCTTTTCTTGAGTTTTCATAACAAATTAACTCAGACTTTGTCCATCCTGTCTTGAGGTCCTCACCTCCATGGTGAGATTTTGGGTGGATCGGGAAAACCAGCTAGCCTTTTAGAAACCAGGAAAATGATCCAGAAAGACAGGAAATGAGCCTCTCTTGTAGGTAAATGGCTGGTTCCCTGATTCAGGGGCATCCCCGGGTTTCTATCCCAAGTTTGCATCATCTGGGCCAACAGGTTTTTAACCTGGGCAATGAGTCCTTGGTGAGAAAGGAGGGGGATGGGAAGGCACTTACTGAAGCCTGACCTATTTTCATTAGGGACCCACCCTCAGTCACTCAGTCAAGCAGTCTGCGCAAGATTTAGGCCACTCAAGATCTGCACAGGGTGTTGTCCTGTTACCCAGAACAACCTACTGTCAAGGAGAATAGATCTTGGATCATACACCCACTTGGCCATGTACACTCAGTGCACACATACACAAGTAAAGGTGATATTCATAACCATAAACCCCTGGCCCCTCAGAAGTACACAGAGGAGCTCTAGCCAGGGCTTAGAGTCCTTGATCTTTCCTTTTTTAAAATTTTTCTTTAAAAACATTGTTTTTTCAAGATAGAATTTCTCTGTGTAGCCCTGGCTATTCTGAAACTTACTCTGTAGACCAGGTTGACCTCAGACTCAGAAATCCGCCTGTCTCTGTCTCCCAAGTGCTGAGATTAAAGATGTGTGCTACCACCACCCAGCTTCTTTTTAATTTTTATTTATTTATTTTAGTCTTTTTTTACCTTTTCTTTTTTTTTCTTTTGAGACAGGATTTCTCTGTATAGCCCTGGCTGTCCTGGAACTCACTCTGTAGACTGGGCTGGCCTCGAACTCAGAAATCCACCTGCCTCTGCCACCCCAGTGCTGAGATTAAAGGTGTGTGCCACCACCGTCCAGCTTTAATTTTTATTTTAGGTGTACGTGTGTTTTGTCTGTCTGTCTGTATATGTGTGCACCAAATACATGTCTGATGCCAGAAGAAGGCGGAATAGGGCATCAGATCCTCAGGAATGGGAGTCACGCTCAGTTGTAAGCCTCCATATAAGTGCTAGGAACTGAAAGCAGGTGCTTTACAACAGCAGCTGGTATTCTTAGCTGCTGAGCCATCTCTCCACCTCTGTTTCTATCTCTGATGTCTTTTCCAGTTCAAAGAATCCTGGGAAGAAAACTAAGGACATAGTTGAAAACACAAACACACAGAGGATCCAACAAAGCTTCTGAGCAGTGAGGTCACTCCTCAGAACCCCAGACTTCAAAGAAACCAAGTGGAAGTCCCCCCAACATGGATTCAGGCTGTGCTTTACTGAGTGCTAGTCATTGAGTCTGACCTCTTAGGGGCCATGATTGGCTCTACATATACTGTGTGTGTGTGTGTGTGCACGCGTGTGTCTATGTGTGTCTCTCTGTGTGAGTTTGTGTATGTGTGCATGTGTGAAGCTAGGATGTCTGGCTTATGGGAGGGGAAGGATGTTGTGTAGTTGTTTTAGTAGAGATTTTTGATTAATTGGTTGATTGATTGATTGATTGAGGCAAATCTCATGCTGTCACCAAGAATCAGTGGCCTGGAACTCTAAGTAGCCCAGGCTCACTTTGAACTCATAGTAATCCTCCTGCCTCAGCTTCTAGACTACTTGGATTATAGGCATGATCAGCCAGCATCATACCGGCTATAAGGTATGTTGACCGACATCTGTTGTCTTATTTTATTTTTATTTAACTTAATTTTTATTTTATGGGTATTTTGCCTGCATGCATGTGTGTCTCTGGTGTCCATGGAGGACAGAAAACTACCAGATTCTCTGGAGCTGGAATTACAGATGGTTGTGAGCTGCCATGTGGGAGTTGGAAACTGATCCTGTGCAAGAGCAGCGATTGCTCTTAACTGCTGAACCATCTCCCTAGCCTACACCTGTTGTCTTCAGTCAAGGTTTAGGTCAAAGAGAGGCCACACATCTACTCTAGTCCCAAGCCCCCCTTTGACACATTCCTTTGGTGGCCCTGGTTCCCTGGTTCCTCTGCTCTTCTTCCAGAATCTCCCGAAAGAGAAAAGAATACAGCTTACAGATCAGAGTTTTTTAGCGCTAAAAAAAAAGCTCTACCTTTCATTTTATTCCCTGGAACACAACAAAAAAGACAGACAGTAGGAAGTGGGTTCATATGGCCATACCTACTACAAAAGGAGTCTCCAAAGACACTTCTTTGACTTGGTGTATAGATAACACATCTATGACCCCAGCACTTGGGAGGCAGAAAGCAGGAAGATTAAAAATGCAAGGCCAGCCAATAGAAGTAAACCCTGTCTTAAAAATAAAATTAGAGGGGCTGGAGAGATGGCTCAGCGGTTAAGAGCACAGACTGCTCTTCCAGAGGTCGTGAGTTCAAATCCCAGCAACCACATGGTGGCTCACAACCATCCGTAATGAGATTGGATGCCCTATTCTGGTGTGTCTGAAGACAGCTACAATGTACTCATCAATAAAATAAATAAATAAATATTAAAAAAAAAATAAAATTAGAAAAAGCTCTTTGTCAGGGAAAAAAGGAGGAGGAGCCCTATGTGAAGTGGACAGGAAACAGGGGTCCGATGTAATGGCCCCTCCTTCCCTTCCTCCTAGCCTCCAGCTTCATACCTCACACAGACTATGAAACAACCTTGCTCTTTGCCAAGAGCAGGGTCAGGCTGGATGAATTTCTGGGCTCTAGTTCCCCCTTCTCACTGGCTGCGAGCTCCAGGAGGGAGTCTTGTTCTCTGGCCCTTCCCTGATATGAAAACTTGCTCAGCAAGAGGACATGGGCAGGACCACCACAGTTGCAAACAGAGCTGAGGGGGTCCTTGGGGGAAGGGAACCCAGAGCAACTAGAGAAAGCAGGGGAGTGAGCGATGTTAGAGGCAGTACTGGGACTAGGCGGGGTGGGACGTCTAGACAGGACCAAGAGACCGAATTTGGATTTTGAGCAGTCCTCAGATACATGGGTGGGGGGTGAGGGTCCCCTGCTCTGAGCCAATCAGAAAGGTCTCAGAGCAGGCAGCCAGGGACGGAGCAGTTCACCTCCCAGCTCTCCCTCCACACAATCTGCTGGGAGGAGGGAGAGGGAGGCTGACTTCAAAACCAAGTTTTCCTGAAAAGCCTCTGGCCTTGTTTATTCTAGCTCCTCCCAGTTCCTCCCATGGTGCTCTGCAGCAGCTTCGTAGCTCTGGACCCAAGGGCCAGGGCAGCCGGAGAAAAGCCTGCTAACCCCTCTTTTCCAAGCCTGTTAGGTTTGAGGAAACAGAGCTAAAGTCTAGCCTTCAGATGATCGGCGGTTAAGCCTGCTACCGGGTCAAGATCATTGGCCTTAACTTTCAGCTTTCTTTCCCCTTGGTGCCCCTTACTCCAGCTTTGAGGTGAGGGTCTCATGTTGTTTAAGTCTAAAATCCTGGGCTCAAAGTGGTCCTCCTGACTCAGTTTTCCCAAGTGTCCCATATGCTTCTCTCTGTTTCCTCGGTAGCTGCCCTGCTTCCCAGGATTCCAATTTTTTTTTTTTTCTGGAGCTTCCTAAGAGCAAGTAGAGAAAGGCTTCATGTAAAAAAAAAAAGAAAAAAAAAAGGCACCCCCCAGCCCCAAGTGCTGAGGTTACAGAGGACTTAGAGAGAGGAGAAGATGGCCGAGGATCACTTGACTGCTTGAAGATGCTTCAACCTAAGCCCTAGAGGACAGCCCTCTTCCCCAGATCTCCGTGTTTCTCACTCCTGAGACAACTGCTGCTCTGAAAGATGCTAAATATTTCATCTGTCCATCTAGCCATCGTCTCTGTGACGTTTGTACGAAATAAGGCAGTGGATGCTGACCTCGGGCTAGTTCCTTTTCTTCCTCAGTAAGAGGACAGAAGAAGCCGGGCGGTGGTGGCGCAGGCCTTTAATCCCAACACTTGGGAGGCAGAGGCAGGTGGATTTCTGAGTTCGAGGCTAGCCTGGTCTACAGAGTGAGTTCCAGGACAGCCAGGGCTATACAGAGAAACCCTGTCTTGAAAAACAAAAAAAAAAAAAAAAAAAGGGGGGGGGACAGAAGATCTCCACCCCTCCTCGCTTAGTAGGGTCTTGCTAAGCAGCTCAAGCCAGCCCCAAATTCATAGCAGTCCTCCTGCCTCAGCCTGTCAGGTACGGTGAAGGTGATTTCGGGCATGAGCCACCACACCCTGCCAATGGGAGGGGGAATTTAAATGATCCTCATGTCCGGTGTAAACTGTGGACTTCAGCTATCATGAAGCCCTGCAGGGAGCAGACCCCCACTCTCTACATTAGAACCTCAAAACACTTTCCCTCTGGTCTCCTTTTTATTTCCCAGACAAAGGGAAATGACTCACCCCAAAGTCACTTGAGTGGGCAGTGTGGTGTCACATAAGCAAACAGGGAGTCCCTGAGGATATCCCCGTGCTATGCCAATTCTACCCGAGGGGCTGAGGTGGGGTTTGGGTGTAGAAGGGAAAGGGGTTCACAGTGCTTGTCGCCCACCTTGTCACCATAACAAAAACCTGCTTAGATTCTTGACTTAAGGGAAATCTCCCTCCCCAGTTTGTCTTTTTCCCCCTTGTCACCAATAACCTCAGGGTGAGGTCAGTTCTGCAATCACGTGAAGCTCTCACGTTTGCTAGGTTTGCAGAAAGAGCCTTTTAGCTTTGATCTTCCACAGAGCAGTAAAGCTTGCCAGGCCCTCCCCAGGAATTCACATGCCCTTGCCATACAAGGCTTTCCAAACACGCCACCCTGACTCTTCAGAAAACCCCACCCCAGTCCACTTTCAGCTCCTCCCTGCTGCCAGCAAGCACTTTTGCAAAGCAGAAAAGGGTGAATGTGCACACTCCGCCTACATTGTCAGTAGACTACAAATCCCAACAATCTTGGCGGTGCGCAGACGCATAGAGCTCAACGTGCCGGCTGCTGAAAAAGTGTGTCACTGGGGCACGAGGCGCTCCCTGGAATCACATGGTACCTGCTCCAGTGCCGCGTGCGGCCCGGGAACCCTGGGCTGCTGGCGCCTGCGCAGAGCCCTCTGTCCCAGGGAAAGGCTCGGGCAAAAGGCGGTTCAGACTGGCAGAGTGAAATATTACTGCTGAGGAAACGTAGCAGGGCACACGTCTCTCTTTGCGTCTGGGTGCCTCATTTCTCCATCACCTACTTACTTCCTGGTTGCAGCTTCTCTCCCTTTGGGACTTTTGCACCCGGAGCTCCAGATTCATTACCCTGCTTCGCTGCGGAGCCTTCAGGAGTGGCATCCGGTGCACTGCAGAGACCCGACTCTCCTTGCTACCTTATAGCCAGAACTGCTGCAGGCTGATTCTTCACACACTCTCTGTCTGCTCTTCCCATGCAAATCAGAGGTCGGGTGCCTCAGCGTCCTACCCTTCTGGAGGGCTGCAGTATAGCCACCCCAAGACCTTACTGCTCGGTGCCTAGAATCCTGATTGTGAACTGCGGGGTTCACTCGTCTCCCTCAGCCTTTGCCCAGGGGGCGAGAGAGGTCATCACAACCTCCAGTTTGTGTCAAGGACCAGTTTGAATGACCGCTTTCAGCTGGTGAAGACATGACGACCCTGGACTCCAACAACAACACAGGTATTGAGATTCTTACCATCTTTGCTCTGTCACTGTCTCCATTTCCATCCATGGTTTATAAGAGGAACTTTGTAAGGGATTGGGGATTCCCTCTGGCCAGTGTTTGTTACTGTGCTGAGATGAAAGTCACTAGGTAAGATTTCTAGAGAGGGTTATTCTGGATGGGAATGTGCCTAAAACACATCACTACCACCCCTCTTGAGTTCCCCTGAGTCCGAGGGCACGTGAAATGGAGAGTGGATACCAGCGGCGAGTGGCAGAGTTTAGGGAGACTCAGCGTTTTGAAGCAATCTCTGGACACGTCCCCATTTGCCCACCCCTTGCAGCTATAGTCTGCCTGTCTCTTTTCCCTTTCCTCCAGTTCTAGCCTACTTCCAGGGAGTCTGCGAAGCAGCGGGGCAATCCGGCTAGTGGGTTTGAGTGAATGGGTCAGACTCACAGGGGAATCCTCAGCGGCAGTGGAGAGCTTTATTTGAAGAGTTGGGTGCTTGGGACTCATCTCCAGGCAGGGCACCCACAGCGACTTAGCCTGGGGAGGGCTCACATGGCTGCAGAGCCGGGCCCACGTGCTGCATTTGTTTTCATTCAGCAGAAGCCGTGGCCGCCATCCCATTGGTCATTGCCTCCCGGCCTCGTTACATAATGAGCTCCGCCCCTCAAGTTGCCCGAGCAACGCGTGTTGCCTTCTCTCCTCCCCTCAGTTGTCCCGGCCCAGCTTGGTTTTAGGGCCAGCCTACGACCCAGGACGCATGGGAGGGGCGGGGCGAGGGCGGGGTGTTGCTTGCGACAGAAGGGAAGCGGAGAAGGCGGTGCTTCGAGTTCCGGGGTTCCTCGTTGGGGTGCCACGTGCGAGGGGCACACGTGGAGTGGGGACGTGAGGCCAGCTGAGGGCCAGGCTCCCGCCCCGCCCTTCTCTGCCTAGATCTGGGTGAAGCTGGGCTGACTCACCGCCCCCGCCTGGCTTCTTTTCCTCTCAGACTGCCTGGCCCTCTTACCCTCTGTGACTTGAGTAAGATGAGGGCACTCCTGACTTGCTTGGCCTCAAGTTTTTGCGTCCCAGCGAAACCTTACATCAGAGCATCCCTAGTCCCCTTTATTCTATTCGTACCTACATCCATTTTCTGCATTCAGATCCAGCTTTCCCATGTTCATTCCCAAAGTTTTACTGTTCCCCAAGTGTCTCATTGTTTGCCACGAATGTCTTCTCCCCCCAAAACATGAACACCTTAGAATCAAAGTCGACCCCATACTACTTTGCATCCCTCTTTTTTTTTTCTCTCCCTCATAGAAAGAAAACAGATCAAGAGAGAAGAGTTGATTTTCTCAATGTTGGAAAGCCCATTGGTAGCCATACAGATGTAGGTTTAGAATTGGGGTCTTTTGAGCAGTGCCCCTCACTTCAAAGATGGAAGACTTTTTGAATGACTTTCTTATGCCCTCTTTCAGGATAAAATAGGTCAAGTTCATTTAGGTCCACATAAATAACCCTTCTTCCAATCTAGCCATGAAACCGTACCCGAGTAGCGATTCTGCAGCTATTTTACAGGCAGGGCTCACCCTGACCAACCTTGAGCTATTTTAAGGTTGCCCTGCCTAGTTTAGTGTGTGTCAGTGGGTGAGCGAGACATGTGCTTCTGTCGACTCGGTCGGTGGCATGGCATGTGTCAGCTCACACACGTGTCTGAGGATCCTCCCCTCTCCCCACTCCACCCATGGCAGACCAAACTAAGTGCTTGGCAGAGGTGTGGCAGACAAGTATCCCTTCTCTTCAGAGAATACCACGGGAGCAGAATCATCTGGCCAGCAATGGAACCGAGGGACAAAGTTGCTGAGTGGCTACAGAGTTAAAGTTCCCACCTGGCTGAGACGGGGAATTCCTAAATCCCTAGGCTGGACAATTTGTTTCTCTCTCTCATCTCCCACAGTTCATCTTGATTCTTATCTCTGTATCACATTTCTAAGTCTCTTGAACTCAGAGTCATTGTGACTCATCTCTTGGAAGCCAGAGCCAGGCTGAACAGAATCCTTCCCTGCAGTACTTTGAGAATATGTCTTTGGGTTTGAAAGAAAGGTGACAGTTTTACGTTTGGACACCTCACACTGAGCTAGCTATCCTTCACGCTGTGGGGTCCATCACTAGCTAGATAGCTCTTGATGGGGAACTAGTGGTTAGTTTTTTTTGTGAATGGCTGTCAGCAGCCCATCTCATCCCCGAGTCTACCTCCAACCCCCATAACTAAGAACCTAGCTGCTGTTGATAGTCCTCCAGAAAACAGCTAGGCAGGGGTTCCCATGTATGAGATGCCCATTGGCGTTACATCTCCCACCCAAACCAGAAGCTGCATGTGTTGTGTAAAGAAATGCCTGTGGGTATTTTTTGGGACTTGGTTATCATAAGTAGCGTGGGATGGAGAGTTTCTTAAAATGACTAGGTTGACCGACCGTGATATATTTAGTATATGTGGGAGAATTGCTTATTACTCCAAGGTTAGGGGGTCTAACAGTGTTTTGGTGATGGTCATGTGGTGTCCTTGAATGACAGACATGATGGTTGATATTCACCCCTTGTATTCTCTTATTAGGTGGTGTTATCACGTACATTGGCTCCAGTGGCTCCTCCCCGAGCCGGACCAGCCCAGAGTCCCTCTATAGTGACAGCTCCAATGGCAGCTTCCAGTCCCTGACTCAAGGTTGTCCCACATACTTCCCACCATCACCCACTGGCTCCCTCACCCAGGACCCTGCCCGATCTTTTGGCAATGTGCCACCCAGCCTCAGTGATGATAGTTCCCCTTCTTCTGCATCATCGTCATCCTCTTCATCCTCATCCTCCTCCTTCTATAATGGGAGCCCCCCAGGAAGTCTACAAGTGGCCATGGAAGACAGCAGCCGAGTGTCCCCCAGCAAGGGCACCAGCAACATTACCAGTGAGTAAATGCCCAGCTGATGGAGGGGAAGTGCGCTGGGGACTCAGCAGATAGTTGGTTTCCATCTGACATTTACTCTTGGGGTCTGTGCTCTGGCCTTTGGAATTTCTCTTTAAGAGCTGTACCAGCTCCTATCCAGTCCAGTCCAGTCAGTCGCCTAGACATGAGAGCCTCTCAGATTTCCCCTCCTAGAATCTTCAGCCTGGAAAGAGTCCGTATCTCAGGCCCACTCAGACCTCTGCTTACCCTCTGCCTGTCTCTTCCCACAGAGCTGAATGGCATGGTGCTACTGTGTAAAGTGTGTGGGGACGTGGCCTCGGGCTTTCACTATGGCGTGCACGCCTGTGAGGGCTGCAAGGTGAGGCGGGTTGGGCTTGAGGACCTGGGCAGGTGATGCAGAGGCTCGGCTTAGATGGAGACATTCACCCGTCGCCCCTGCCTTCCAGGGCTTTTTTCGACGGAGCATCCAACAGAATATCCAGTACAAACGGTGTCTGAAAAACGAGAACTGCTCCATTGTCCGCATCAACCGCAACCGCTGCCAGCAGTGTCGCTTCAAGAAGTGTCTCTCCGTCGGCATGTCCAGAGACGGTAAGGGTGTGTCCCACGTCTCCTTCTCACCCCAGTTCCTTCCACCCAGCTTCTGCCTCAGTCCCTCCGTTTAAGAAAGAGCCTTAAGTTGAGACATACGGTACTGTGAATGTCATTTACATGGAGGATGGCCAGGTGTTAACCTCTTGGGCAAACACACACTCTTCTCCCATTCACCCGCCTCCCACCAGCTCCTCTCACACCCTCTGAATAGGTGTGGTCTTGCTGGTTTCAGTTTTGAAGTGGAACCCCAGGCTTTTAGGGTCTTGCCCTTTCGGGAGGAAGGAAGGAAGAGAGGCATGTGAGTATGTCAGAACTTCCTGACACTGTTCTCACCCTGTTGCAGCTGTGCGTTTTGGGCGCATTCCCAAGAGAGAGAAGCAACGGATGCTTGCTGAGATGCAGAGCGCCATGAACTTGGCCAACAACCAACTGAGCAGTCTGTGCCCTCTAGAGACCTCCCCTACCCCGCATCCCACCTCAGGCTCCGTGGGTCCCTCACCACCTCCTGCACCAGCTCCCACACCGTTACTGGGTTTCTCTCAGTTCCCACAACAGCTGACACCACCCAGATCCCCCAGTCCTGAGCCCACCGTGGAGGATGTGATATCCCAGGTGGCCCGGGCCCATCGAGAAATTTTCACTTATGCCCATGACAAGTTAGGCACGCCACCTGGCAACTTCAATGCCAATCATGCATCAGCTAGCCCTTCAGCTACTACTCCACACCGCTGGGAGAGTCAGGGGTGCCCGTCTACTCCCAACGACAACCTTCTGGCGGCTCAGCGACATAATGAAGCACTGAATGGTTTACGCCAGGGCCCCTCCTCCTACCCTCCTACCTGGCCTTCTGGCCCTGCCCACCACAGCTGCCACCAACCTAACAGCAATGGGCATCGTCTGTGCCCCACCCACGTATATTCGGCCCCAGAAGGCGAGGCACCTGCCAACAGTCTACGGCAAAGCAACACCAAGAATGTTCTGCTGGTGAGGGCAGGAAGCCAGTGTTGGGGGGGAGGGGGCTGGAAGATTGGGCCTAAAGAAAGACAGCCAGTGTTCCTGGAGGCTGGGGGGTGGGGAAACCTTCTGCCCAGGAAAGGACATTCTACTCTGAAGTCTGGGTTCTGCCAGGGAATCCTTAATCACCAATTGGCACCTGATTACTAGGTGAAAAGACCCATTTTCAAGGGCCACAGCTCTTAGCCCAGACAGTACTTGGAACCAGTCCCGCTGGGGAGCCCACCTGGCTAACATGCCCCTCCTTACTCCGTTCTCCCCCTAGGCATGTCCCATGAACATGTATCCCCACGGACGCAGTGGCCGGACTGTGCAGGAGATCTGGGAAGACTTCTCTATGAGCTTCACGCCTGCCGTGCGGGAGGTGGTGGAGTTTGCCAAACACATCCCTGGCTTTCGTGACCTTTCTCAGCACGACCAGGTGACCCTGCTTAAGGCTGGCACCTTTGAGGTAAGCGGTACTTTATGTTGCCTGCTCTTGACGGTGGGAAGGCCCCAGTAGAGTTGTGTGGTGACTAGGGTGGGAAGGGGTCCCGAGTCTTTGGCACTGTGTTATCTCTCTGACTGAGGAAATGGAACTATTACCACCGCCGCCACCTCTGGGTCTGTGGAACTTCTATCCTCTAAGCTGATATCGACTCCAAACTCACTGTGTCAGAGTAACCTAAGACACACAGTCCTCTCCTCTAGACAGGAGCTGATGATCCTCCTTAAATACATTCCAGAAGTGGCGGGTACTCCCACCTGGATCCCTCATTGACCATTCAGAGCCTCACCCCCTTACTGGCAATCTAAGGAAACATCCCTCAAAGTCATTAGCAGGCTCTAGGGGTCATTTGGCAAAACACCTCTCTAAACAGCCGCCCTCCCTTCAGGTGCTGATGGTGCGTTTTGCATCGTTGTTCAACGTGAAGGACCAGACAGTGATGTTTCTGAGCCGCACGACCTACAGTCTGCAGGAGCTCGGTGCCATGGGCATGGGCGACCTGCTCAGTGCCATGTTTGACTTCAGCGAGAAGCTCAACTCCCTGGCGCTTACCGAGGAGGAGCTGGGCCTTTTTACCGCAGTGGTGCTTGTCTCTGCAGGTAAGCCAAGCTCTCTCCTGACCCTGGAGGAGGCACACGCAGTTCAATTCAACATACCTTTTATGGAGTACCTATTCTATGCCAGGCACTGGGCACTGGGCTACAGACATGATTCAGACACAGTCTAGCTTGGGAAACAGACTCATGCCTGACTAATTATAAAACAGCGAGAAGTGTCACAGAAGAAGCATGAACCAAGAAAGCACAGACAACTATTTCTGCCCAGGAGAGCTGGGGAAGGAGGTGACACTTGAGTGGGGCCTCAAAGGGACAAGATATGCCAGGCATAGAGGGGGAAGGGCATCCATCCCAGGCAGAGGGTACTACAGAGCAAATAACAAGGGGGCTTGGCCACGTATGGCATGCTCAGGGTAGGAGGGTGGTCTTGAGTGGGAGGTGGCCAGCCTGTGGCCTTGCTCCCAGCATGTGGGCATGCCCTGCTCTAGGGCAGAGGCCCAGGAGAAGGAGTAGCGCCCTCCTTCTCCTTCCCCGTCGCCCTCCAAGGGGCCTCAGGGAGCGGCTGCCTTGCCTGCCAGGTCCTCGCAGACCTCCGTGTCCTCGTCAGAGGAAGAGGAGCTCAGGGAGCTTGCCTCACTGCTGTCGTCTTCCCCACAGACCGCTCGGGAATGGAGAATTCCGCTTCGGTAGAGCAGCTCCAGGAGACGCTGCTGCGGGCTCTTCGGGCTCTGGTGCTGAAGAACCGGCCCTCGGAGACTTCCCGCTTCACCAAGCTGCTGCTCAAGCTGCCGGACCTGCGGACCCTGAACAACATGCATTCCGAGAAGCTGCTGTCCTTCCGGGTGGACGCCCAGTGACCCGCCCGGCCGGCCTTCTGCCGCTGCCCCCTTGTACAGAATCGAACTCTGCACTTCTCTCTCCTTTACGAGACGAAAAGGAAAAGCAAACCAGAATCTTATTTATATTGTTATAAAATATTCCAAGATGAGCCTCTGGCCCCCTGAGCCTTCTTGTAAATAACTCTTCCCCCACCCCACCCCCCACCGCCATGCTCCCCTCCTCCCCTATTTAAACCACTCTTGCTTCTCCCTCCCTCCTCTGGCCCCTCGATTTGTTCTGTTCCTGTCTCAAATCCAATAGTTCACAGCTGAGCTGGCTTCTGTGATGTGTGCTCGTTTGGGGAATGGGGGTGGGGGGACTACTGCCAAGGCTGGGGGGGGGGACACCTCTCCATCTGGTCAGCTTGTGGGGTGGGTACTCTGCCAGCAGATGGGAGAATATGGGGAAACAGCACGAAGTCTAAGGGGGGGTGCCCAAGGGGGTTATTTTCATCATATATTTATTACATAAATATATAGTAAAATAGACAAGCAACAATTACCATAAAAATATCTTTCTTTAAAATCCTGACCCAAAACACAACGGGGTGAAAAATCGCACATAACAGACATACTGATTGTCAACTGTGGGGCAGGAGTAGGAGCCCCTCAAGTCACCCCTACCAGTCCCACCCATCTCTGGGGAAAGGACCTATCTCCTTCCCTGTTTCTAGCCACAACCCCTCCCCCCACCCCAGCACCAGCTTCTCATACATTCAGTAGCGCCTCTGGGTAGTGTCCCCCTCCTTCACCCAGGAGTTCCTAGGGCAGGAAGTCATTTCCCCCTTATGGACGGTGTCTGTGTCACACGCCCTGCCCTCTCCCAGCCCTGTAGACCTACCACCCGGGGAAGGGGTAGGGGCTCCTCCTCCCCCACCCTCCCCAAGTCTGAGCAGGGAGGAGGCTGGATGAGGTATGTGTGTTATAAGTGATGGGGGTGAGGGGGGGAATACTGAGATGGAGAGGCAGTGGTAGGGCAGGGTAGTGGTCATGGCTCTGGCACCCCCTTGTCCTGGCCTGGCCCCCCCAACCTTCTCCCAGCAACCCACTCCTCCCATCAATACTGCACCTGCTGCCCCACCCGGCCTGCCCTAGTGCCCCGGGCCAACATTGGGGGAAGGCATGCTAAGCACCCATGCCAAGGCCATCCCCCCATTAGCACCAATGGCCCCCAGGAGAGGGCCCTGTCCCCCACTTCCATGGCAGGGACTGGGACAGCTGCCTCTCTAGAGCAGGTGCGTGGCACTCCTGAGTCTCTCTGGCTCCTCCCACAATGTATACTCACTCATCCATTCACACGTAGGAACACACACATACACTCCACATCACTGAGGGGAAGGGGAAGGGCTGAAGGAAAGGGGCTCACAGCTCATATGATTGGGGGAGGGGGAATTCCCAAGTGCCTGTAAGAGGCCATGCCTATGGCTGAGAATGGGAATGGAGGGGAAGGGTGGGGTCAGGGGACAAAGGGGGACAGCAGGCAGGTCAGGAACTCCACTGAGCCCCCAGGGATGAGAGGGAAGTATGAGAGTATTATCCATGGGACTGGAGGAATACAGGAATCAGTGCCCCAGGAGAGAGAAAGAAGATAGAAACAAAGATAGCACAGGTGGCCCAGGGGCCCCAAGGGGTGGGGCAGGCACATGCACAGGTGACAGGAGAGGCTCCTCCAGGCCCTCTGCCCAGTTGGAACACCTGAACAGCGCCAGAGGATGCTGTTCTGGGAACAGCAAAGCATTGCCTTCCGTGTGTGTGTGTGTGTGTGTGTGTGTGTGTGTGTGTGTGTGTGTAGGGGCTGTGGCAGGCTGAGGGTCAGAGTGGGGTGGCAGGTTCCCCACTGCTTAAGACATTTTTGCCCCAATAGTGCAAAGCGCAGGAAGCCCTGGCACCCCTCCCCCGCCCCCTGCCCCATTCCCCATGGCTTCCGGGGGGCATCTATGTCCACCCATCCATCCCTGCCGACATGCAGCCCTGAGCCCAGGGCCACTGGTCTGCTCTGTCCCTCCTTCTCCTCCCTTCCCTTCCACTATGGGAGGGCCACCTCCTCCCTCCCTCTCTCTCTCTCTGCAGAGGAGTGGGCTGTTAGCCAAAGGGAGGAGGAAGAGGAGGAGGGAGAGGAGGGGGCAGCTCACCCAAGTGCAGACCAACAGAGCACTCCTCACCAGAGGGTGGGAGGTGGCTCAAGCCAAAGTCCCTGAATTAGAAAAGAAGAGGGGGGAGGGGTCCCAGGGGCAGAGGGGTGGCCTAAAGAGCTTCAGAGAAAACGGGAGGAGGGCCAACTGCATCCTCCCCTGGGCCCCAGCTAAGTAAGTGCCACTGATAGACACCCCCCCACAGCATGCCAACCTGCCCTACGTCTAGGCTGGTGTGTCAGGTGGGAGTCAGTAAAGAGAGCAAAAGGAGCCCCGAAGACAGACAGGAAACAAGAGTCCCACAGGGGTGGAGGTTCTGGGAGACACACGTGTCCACCCCACCCCCCACACAGCAGCATCTGGATTGTAGCTAATACTGCAGGATATGAAGAGGGAAGGAGCCCGGGCCACAGTTTTTCCTGTGTGGGTGCCAAGGTATAGGAGGAGAGGGGACAGGAGGCCCCTGGGGCTGGGCACTTGAAAGGGGAGCTGTGTGGGCAACAGGGCAGGCTGGTGAGGGGCCAGCTGGCATCCAGCGTGAGAGGTAGATGGAACTCAGCGGGCACAAGTGGCAGAGAGCAGAAGTACTGGGGTGCAGTGCCAAAGGGGCACGAGGGTGGGGGGCAAGGCAAGGGGGTGCCGGGACCCTGTTGTATCCTCACAGCTCTGAACAGCAGCCCTACTGTGTAGGTCTGCCGGGGGCATTTCTCTCTGGGGGGTCGGAAGGGCAGCTCTCAAAGTGCATGGGGGTGGGAAGGGCGGGGTGGGTGGGGATCCTTCCCCTTGGGCCAGCCTCAGCTAATAACTTAATATCATCTCTCTCTCTCTCTCTCTCTCTCTCTCTCTCTCTCTCTCTCTCTCTAACGCTCTCTTTTTTTTTGTCTTTTTGTTTTTGTTTTTTTTTTCTGTCTAGTTTTTCTTCATTTATATTCTCCCCTTGCTTGGTTTCCAAAGTGCAGTTAGGATGACTACCATTTTTAGCCTCCGGGGGAGGAGCTAAGGCAAGCCAAGCCAAGCCAAGCTGTCCTTTGCACCCAGGACCCAGGTATTTGGGGAAGTAGAGACCTGTGGCCTGAAGAGAAATCTAGGCCAAGGAACTTGGCAGGGTTCTCCTCTGTATAGGGGTGAGTAAGGGCACCTGCCCCTAGTCCTCATTCCTCCTGACCCTACAGTCAAGATGGCTTGTCCCTCTCAGTTCTTCCCTTCCCCTACTTTCTTAGAGGTTGGGGTCCCAGAGACTCTAGAACTTGGATCCCAGCCTCCCACACTGCCTTTCATAGCAAGTTCATTTGTCGCCCTGTCCAAGGGCTGGAGGTTCTGAGGGGGACTGGGCAGTGCAGGGGTGTATGGGAGCTGCATCTATCCAAGGATGGGAGGAAGGAGAGAAGAGATGGGGGTTCTCCCTCAGCCCCCAGCTCTGTCCCTTCTCTCCAGGCTCCTCCCCACCAGCTCCGCACACCCTCTGGCCGCCTGAGGCTTTAGACTTCCTGATCCTCAAAGACCTCCAGGAAGAGTGGGGGGAAGAGTTCGGTGGGGCACTCGACTTTCATGTGGAGGAAGCGGCTGGCGTGGCAGGCCCCGATCATGCGGAGGTCAGTCACCTTCATCAGCAGCTTGGGCCAGAAGTGCGGAATGTTGTGTTTGCGGTGGTTGACGTAGTGCTCAAACGCCAGCAGGTAGGCCTCCTGACTCTTCTCGATCTTGTCCACACACAGCAGGCCGGAGCGGTCTGAGGAGAGAAAAGGCATGAGGTGTGAGCACGAGAGGGTCTAGGAAAGCCACAGGAGAAAACATGGGGGATGACACGAAGGGGTACTGAGGCAGAGGGACTAGGAGGGATCAGGGGAAGAAAATAGCACTAAGGGACATGGGTAGTAGCAGCCACCTAGCAGGAGGAGGTGACTGGGACTCAGGGAGGGACACTGAGGGCCTGGGGGCAATCCATAAGGAAGATAGAGAAATCAAGAGATGGGAGAGAGGAGGGGGAAGCTGGAAACAGAAGAATGGGCAGAGAGAGGGTTGGCAATAAATAAGTCTGGAGACCAAACATGAGGGCAAAGAAAATATAATGAAGCATAGGGTAGCGGGGCAGGGGACGGCCTGGGTTACAGAGAGTGAGCCTGGGAGGGAAGGGACGAGATAGAACCTACGAAAAACTAAGGAAAGAGGCTAGCGAGAGCCCTGAGAACTTCTGGCACCTCTCAGCCACAGCAAGATACCTGTTGACATTAGCAGCACAGCCTGCAGCAGAGCCACTTCCGTGTCATCCAGGTTAAAGGCAGAGAGTGACTTGCCCAGTTCAAAGATGGCGTCAGAGACTACACCCAAGCCACCGTTCTTAAGCTGCTCCCGCTTAACCGCCATCTCCCCACTCAGGGTCAGGGTGTCACTCTCAGGGTCATAGCGGACAGCTGCCCGCAGGGACATGATCTCCATGCAGCAGCCCTTCAGGAGGATGATCTGGTCTTCGCAAGGCAGCTGTGGAACGGCAGGACCACAGACCACTTCAGTACATCCTCCCCGTGCCCCACAACCTCCCCCACCTTCTGCTGGGCGGTGCCCTCCTATGCACTATTGCACTTAAACCTCACAGCTATGTCTAAGGGTGTGGTCCCATCAGCCTCCCAGTCCCCGTCAGAAACTGAAGTACAGAGCACATAGGTAACTTGGCCAAGATCCCACAGCTACTACAGTGGCCTGTGTCTAGTCAGTGCTATGCAGAATGAAGAGATGAGTCATGCAGCCTAGAGGTAGAATGGTCACTCTAGGAGTGTGTGTGTGTGTGTGTGCGCACGCGCTCACATAAACTCATGTGCCAAATATCTATTTGTCTATAAGAATCATTCCCTGTCCAGAGAAGATGAGAGGAATACCCAGTGAGGCTCTGTGACCTGGAGAGTGACCCTAGAGTAGGTCCCTCTAGCAAGGCTCTCCTTCCATTGGCCACTCACCTCGGAGAACATGGGCAGTTTTTTGGCAAAGTCCACCACTCGGGTGATGGCCGGGGTGATGATCTTGGTAAACTCGCTGAAGGCCTCTAGGTCTACCTTGTCTCCATCCGGCATGGAGACAATAGGTGACTGGCCAATGTCATCCGGCTAGAAGGAGAGATGACGGTCAGCTGGGGCTGCAGACCCCTTTTAACTGCTCACGGAGACTCCCTCCCCACCAGGGGGAGCTCCAAGGCAGCTTGGGGGTGGGGGGAGAAAGTCCCAGCCCAGCCTGCAGTACAGCTCGGTCTCTGCCTCAAGGCTTTGGGGGAAGAGGATAGACCAGAGCCAGCATTTCAGACTTACTAATGTTGATAATGGTATGAACAGTAGTTAATACATTGCAATAAAAATACTGTCATAATGACTGAGAGCTTGACACCGGGCTGTAGGCTGGTTGCCTGCTCTACACAGCTCCTTTTAACCCTTGCCACAAATCTATATGGAAAACAGAATCACCGGCACGTCTAGCGGAGGCCTAGCACAGCTCTGTGGTATGGCCAGAGCCATACAACTAGTGCTTGGTGTTGGGTAACTTATTAGTGTATCCCTCCACCCCTTAGCATCCTCTACCAGGGAGCCAGGCCCCATTGGTCCATCTCCTTCCAAACTGATCATCTACTTGGCAGCTAATTTCGTAAGCATTGAACATGACACCTGGAGCCCCGCAAGTGTCCCAAAATACTGCTATGTGCTCTCAGTCCCCGTGGGTTAGCTCCGCCCTGGAATTCAGAGGATTAGGCCCAGTTCTCACGAAGCACCACATTAGATGGAACAGACAGGCCCCAGAAAGCAAAGGTATGTGTATAGATGTACAAACTCTGAACAGCCAACAGGTACAGAGCACCAGCTTTAGGCTGGACTAACTTAAGGAGGTTTCCAAGAGAGGCAAGCCTCTGAGTTCTCAACGTGCATGCCTTCTTACCAGGAATTTTCGCCTCTGTTTCCAATGGCTGCCCTGGGCATTGGTGCTGCGATGGGCCTCTGTAGCAACATGGATCAGGTCCCACTCTTCAGGAGTGGGCTCTGGTCTCTGCTGCAGTGAGCGGATCATCTCCTCCTTCCGCCTCCTCTCCCGGTTCTGCTCGATCAGCTTGCGTTTGGCCACCCGCTTTGAATCATCTAGAACCACTGTTTATGGAAAAAGATACTTTGCATGGCAAACCCCCTCCAATGCTCAAAACTTATCCACCCTAGCACAAGGTCAAGTGGCTTCCCAAATCACTTAGCAATAGGGTGATTGCTAAACAATAGCACAATACAAACCGTGTTTAATCACTTGGAGCAAGTCAACTCCAACTAGGCTGCTCTAAGGAATAATGGGTGCTGGTTTGAGCTATGGCGGGCTTGCTAACCAATCTACAGTTAAGGAAAGAGCCCCTCCTCATTTAGATGTACCTTCCCTTAAGGGCAGGAACCCTGCCCAGGAGTTTTTACTCAACAACTCCCTCTCTAAGGTCTTCAAACAAGAAGTATCTAGACTACACAGGAGGGGCTGGAGAGATGGCTCAGCGGTTAAGAGCACTGTCTGCTCTTCTAGAGGTCCTGAGTTTGATTCCCAGCAAGCACATGGTGGCCCACAACCATCTGTGATCGGATCTGACGCCCCCTTCTGGTATTCAGGTACACATGTAGATAGAGCACTGAGATACATAAAATAAATAAATCTTAAAAAAAATTAGACTACACAAGACTTCCATTTCCTTTGGGATGAGGGTACCAAATCCTTTGGCTACCACTCTGCCCTGAAGGTATCCAGGAAGGGATCTGCTATCCTTGCATTAAACCCCATCATAGCTACCCAACTCTACTGCCCCATGGGTGCCTCTTACAGTCCATGGCCATGCCCACGGCGATGCACTTCTTGAAGCGGCACAGCTGGCACTGATTCCGGGTGATCTTGTCGATGACACAGCAGCTGTCATATTTGCAGGAATAGGTGGGATGGAGATTCTTCTGGATTGTGCGGCGAAAGAAGCCCTAGGGCGGAGGCATATGGAGCAGGGTTCATCATTAAGACTTCCTCTCCTGCGCCAACTACACAGTTCACTGAGTAGGGGAGGGGCAAGGGAAGTCATGGCATCCTCATGTCACTGTGAGCCTAGGATTGCTGGACCCTGCCAGGCCAAAAGACCTGAAAAAAACCATGTCCTTACCCTCAGGCTACAGTGGGATGAGGAAAGTCTGTAGTGGCAGAAGAAAGAACAGTGAGTGTGGTAGTTAGCACTGAGCCTGGGCTGCTGTGGGGTGCGGTGAGGCCTTAGAAGTCTACTTTAAATAATTTTTAAATGTATTATGTGGGACAGTGGTGGCACAGGCCTTTAATTTCAGCACTCAGGAGACAGAGGCAGGTGGATCTCTTGTGAGTTCAAGGCCAGCCTGGTCTACAAAGCAAGTTCCAGGACAGCCAAAACGACACAGAGAAAACCTGTCTCGAAAAACCAAAGGCAAACCAAAACAACAACAAAAAAGTATTATATATTTTTCAAGACAGAGAGCTTCAAGCAGCCTAGGCTGGATTCAGACTTGATATGTAGCCAAGTATGACCTTGACCTTCTGACCTCTGGAATGGCAGGATTGCAGACATGTGTTGTCACAGCTGGATTCTGTGGTGCTGGGGACGGAACTCAGGGTTTGTGAACTCTAAGGAAGCAGCCAACCGACAGCGCTGCATCGTCAGCCCTAGAAAGTCCAATTAATATTTTGGCTATCTTGCTTAATAACTCTAAAGGCCTTGCTGATTTGACTCAAAAGTCAAAAGCATTCTCATAGACACGATTTTGTCTATTATCCTTGCAGATGTGATTTATAAAACAAAAAGATCAATATTCAAGAAAATGCACTGAGTGGGAACATTAATAGCTTGTAAGCTTTTTTTTTCTAAATTGTTGCTTTAGTCTTCATTTTAAAGGAAACGGTTGAAGAATCAGGATGATAGCAAGATGAGGGTTTGTTTTTTTTTTTAAATTATCTATTTTATTTATGAGTTCACTATAGCTGTCTTCAGACACTCCAGAAGAGGGCATCAGATCCCATTACAGATGGTTGTGAGCCACCATGTGGTTGCTGGGAATTGAACTCAGGACCTCTGGAAGAGCAGTGGGTGATAAGCCATCTCTCCAGCCCCAGTAAAGTAAGTTCTAATACCTGCTGAACCTTACTTAGTGATGGGTATGTGGCATGTGCTGTGTCTGCAGGTTACATTTAACCTTGATGCCAAAACTGAGATGCCTTCTCTAGCAGACACTGAGGTCTGAGAGTCCTCAGTGAATTAAAGTTATTACACCAAGATGCAGACTCCTGAACCTCATTTTAGACTTACAAAAGCAAGCTCTAGAAATGGAGAGGGGCACCTGTGTTTTGGGGGCATGTTCCCCTGGGAAGCTGAGGATCCTTGCTCTTGGCTATGTCAGTGCTATTATCTCCAGGAACACGGCTATGATACTTGGGATCTTGACTGGTTTTTGGTTTGGCTGACATTAAGATAAAGAAACTTCAAGGTTCTGCAGTGTGTGTGTGTGTGTGTGTGTGTGTGTGTGTGTGTGTGTGTGTGGTGTGTGTGTGTGTGTATGCCTTTGTGTGTTAGTTTGAGAGAGGTTTTATTGGTTTTGGTTTTCAAGACAGGGTTTCTCTGTATAGCCCAGGTTGTCCTGGAACTCACTCTGTAGACCAGGCTGGCCTCAAACTCAGAGATCTGCCTGCCTCTACCTCCCAAGTGCTGGGATTAAAAGTGTATGCCACCACCGCTGGACTTGAAAGAGGGTCTTATATAGCCCAGGCTAGCCTCAATCGTACCATTCCTTTAGGATGACCTTGAATTTCTAATCCTTCTGCTTCCATCTTCTGAATATGGGACTACAGGCATGCAGCACCATGCCTGGCCTCTCTTTTAAATGATCTCTTTCTGGAAAGACCTGGATCTGCAGGAGGTGGTGGTCCTGGAAAAGCCATACAGGCTGAAACAGGTTGAATCTAATAGGCTTTTTCAAGTCTGTGGCCTTTGATCCTCTGCTAAAAAGAACCTTTGGCCATCTTCTCCTCTATGTCCCCATCATGACCCTTCAACACAGGTTCCAATCTTTTCGGGTACACTGGGAGCACCTGGGACTCCTGTTAAAAGCAGATTCCTGGGCTCTGCCACAGTAAGGTTTGGACTAAGTAGGGTATGCATGCAGCTTGGGAATCTGCAGTATACTTACTACTGCAGGTGGCCCAGGAATCTTTAGTATATAGTATATGTGCGTGTGCATGCACATGAGTGTGTGTACCTGTACATGTGCACGTGGAGACAAGAGGTCAACACCTAGGATCCTCTTCAATCATTCTCATTCACCTTTCAGACCTCATTTTATCTGTGACACAGGGTCTCACTAGGGAGCTTACTGACAAGCTAGACTGGCTAGCCAGGAGGCCCCGGGCATTTTCCTGTTTCTGCCTCAGTTTTGGATTATGGACAGGTATGCTACCATGCTTGGCTTTCAACATGGAAGCTGGGGTCTGAACTAACTCACACCCTCATGCCTGTGCAGGGAGCTCTTTCCCTACAGGGCCAACTCCCCAGCCTCCGTGACCTATGTTCTGAAAGACACGGATTCTGTTTGCAGATTGCTTTGGTAGACTGCCAGGAGTTAGAAAGGACAATGTATACTATGTCCTCAACTCTTGTTTTGTTTTGTTTTTTGAGACAGGGTCTCACTGTGTACCCTTGGCTTGTCTGGAATTCACTATGTGGATCACGTTGGCTTCAGTCCACAGGCATCAGGCTGCCTGTGCCTCCAGGGCACTGGGATCAAAGCTGTATGCTACTATGCTGGGCATTCTTTTTTTGATACAGACTCTTCCCATGTGGCTGAAGCTGGCCAGGAACCAACTATATATCCCAGGGTGACCTTGAACTCATGATCTTCATGCCTCAGCCTCCCAAGTTCTAGAATCCCGGTGTGCAGCACACTTAGCTTCACACCCCTTATTCCTAAAACACTAAGGATGAATGATGTCTGACCCTAAGTGTTCTTGTGTGCTCGGCACTGTATTAAAGGCTATCACAGTCACCAGTCTTACCTCTGCCGTACCTTTCTCCTATTTCTCTCTGCAGTTATTTAAAGCCATGCCAAGTGAATTAGCCCATTTAATTTGCTTATTAACTCTATGATGAAGGTAGCACAATCTCCCCCATCTTATCAATGACGAAACTGAGGCTCAGAGAGGTTAGACACATGGCGTATGAGTGTCACAGCAAGGGTTATGAATGAACAAGTGACCAGATAAATGGAGGAGAAGAAAAAGGATATAACAGGTACACTCTAGGTTACATGCTTATAGAGACTGAATTACACCAAGTGTCAAACTCAAAGAGGGATGGGCAACGAGAGAGGGACAGGAGACGGGTCATCCATACCTTGCAGCCCTCACAAGTGATACAGCGGTAGTGATAACCGGTGGCCTTGTCCCCACACACGACACACTGCTCGTCTTTGTCCAGGTAACTAGGGATATACCCTGGGAGGGGGAAAGGGAGGAGGAAGTGGGCATGGGGTGGAGTCCATGGAGGTGCTCCTATGCCATACACCCAACTGTGCTTCTCTCATTCATCTCCCAGCCCAGCACCATAGAGGGGCTCCTTATCTCAAAGTAGAAAGGAAAAATCCTGGGGACGTGTTGGGGGAAGAGGGGGTGGAGATTCCCCATCCCTTTCCCCTCAAATATATATAACAGAAGTCGTCCTTCTGACTGTCCATTCAGGGACCCAGTCCACTTCCATATACTTATTTTTGAACCTGGATCTTACTATGTTTCCCAGGCAGGCTTTGAACCCTAGTTCAAGCGATCCTCCTATGTCAGTATTCCAAACAGCTCTAACTGCTGGTAGGTGCCATTGTACTAGGCCTAGGTGGGGCTCTTTTGTTTTTCTTCCCTGTTACTTCTAAGTGATAGAATAGCATAAGGGACTGGAAGAGGAAACGACCCATTTTAGGAGAACAGATGCCCTGAGGCTGGTGAACCTTTGAGGAAGTCATGGGAGGGTCAAAGAGGCCCTTCCTGACCTACCTACATCTTCCTCAAAGGCCAGGATAGGTTTTGAATCACTAATCTCACGTCCCAAACAAACCCAACTCATGTTCTCTAGGCTTTTCCCTCCAGAGACACAGGAGGTACAGGCCTAGCCTGGGAAGAGGCCGAGTGTGCTCTGGGGAGGGGAGTGGGGAAGGGGGAGGGGCACATGTCATGCTCACCTGACATGCTGCTTTTCAGGGGACATTGGCCGTTCTTTCTTTTTCGCTTTCCATCTGGTGACCTGGCACTGCATGGGGCAAAGTGGGCAGAATCACACAGAGTAGCCTCTGGGCAGTCCCTTCTCACCTAAGGGACTTCTCCCCACCCCCACCCCCCAGGCCTGGCTCCCCCCACTATATGCATTCTACCTCCCACTCCTATATCAGCTTGGAAGGGTAGCTGCATGGGAGAGATGAGGGGCGTAGATGAGGCTAAAACCATGTTTTAGGGCCAGGGCACACTCACATAGACAAGTATTGCTATGAGACCCCAAAACACACACACGCACCTCACACACAAGCAATGTTCAAAAGTCCCCAAACACACAGAACCCCTCACATGAAGGCGCTGCCCTAAATCACGCACACACACATATACATTCCAGCCACAATATATGGGATGTTCACAGAGTTAAGCCTGTAATATCTACCAGATATGCTAAAGTGCTCCTTGGAATATTCTTAAAGCTATGTAACCTTTCAAATGTATATATATGCATATGACACCCACGCGTGTGAATAACTATGCAGCCTTCAGTATAAACCCAAGTATGGTAATAAGCCTTAGGATTTACAATCACATGCAATTTTCTGGGCATTCTCGAATGTATTCTATGACTTCTGCTACGTGGCCACATGCTACAGAAGCCTCTGGACAGGCACCTAATGGTGCTGTTCCCACCTCTCTCTCTCATGTGAGCATGTTGCTCAAGTTTTAGGTCATGCACTCATGCTAAATAACCCATGCTGACTGAAAATATCAGGAACGCCCTGTTCACAGCCTCCATTTAACAAATTGGAAAGCCGAGGGGCCATTCGTACGTTGGGGCGCCATGCTGGAATCAGCCAGGAAAAGGACCCTGAGCTTCTCCACTCGAGGTATTTTTAGCAGCTCTCAGGCACTGCACATATATGTTGCCAGGTTTTCCACATATGTGTTACATAACCTCAGTACACACGGGTTACGTAAGCCTCTACGCATGCAAGGATTGTATAACCTTCCACAAACACCCTGTGTGTGCCATGTTCCAGGGCCCCTCCTCCTAAGGCCTGATACAGTTCCCAGCACACTGACACAGTGACCTTGGCCAGGGTCACGGTCACAGACAGCCTTGTGCTTCACACACCCTGGGGATTACCCCTGTCTGGTTCCTACAAGGCTGGAAGGTCAGGCTTGCCTCCCGCCTTCTGGTGGTGTGAGTGTGCAGGGAAACTCAGACCACTGAGGTCCGAGACAGGAGGCTTCAGTTCTCACCAGCCTCAGAGCCTCTGGGTGCAGTTCCATGCGCAGCCACAAGGTGGCACATAGCCATGGGGGAGGGGAAGGCTAGGAGAAGAGGTGTCTCAGCTCTGAGGGACTAGGAACTTCATTTCTACCTTTATACCAAGACCTAGGAGCAGGCTCTCCCTGAAGTGTAGGCAGGAAAATACAGACGATCCAAATGGCGGCTACATGGTGAGAACAATCTGTCTCATAAGTCTAAGCATGATTTGAGGGCTTTGGGGGAAGGGGCTTTCTTACCCAGTGCCCCACTTACTCAACCACAAATTCTATCTGCTATTTCTGACCCTCCAAAGAACCAGTCTTGAGCAGAGGGCTTTGCTTAGCCAAGCTTCTGCCCTTCTGGCTCAGGACCTGATCTCCTAGACAACAGTTAGCTACACTGCTCCTCAGAGCACCCCACCCCCACTATTTCCCTGGCCATAGGCACAGGATGTACCCTGCTCTTGGGATACCATGCCAAATGGGACAGAGCTCTGTGCCACTTGGAGCGGACAGGGAAAGCAGAGACCCTCTAAACTGATGTAGGGCAGGGCAAATGATCGGTAACTCCCCCTAGTTGTGTGTGCAAGGTGACGCCCCTCATCCGTTTGGAAGCAAACCCTTCATAGCTGATGTGTACTTCCACTTCCTGGGAGGAGCTGCATGGCAGTACCCGCCTTTAACCATGAACAAGGAAGAGTGTGTGGGGTTTCCAATAGATTCCAAAAATAAGTGTGGGCTCTGACCAATAGTTATTGGTGCCTGTACCCGGAAATGTCATGTTATGTGCACCATGGCTTGTGGATAACACGCTTATTTGTGGTCAGGCGGTGAATGAACTGGGAGAAAGAAGGACCAAATGGCAAGGACATGGAGATCACACACGCTCAAGTGAGCGTAACAACGGAGAGGAGACGCAGGGTGGGGGGCGTTGGGACAGCCCAGAACTGCCAAGGAAGGGGCTGTCTGTCTGCTGCCTGTAGTGATTCTGTTTCCTACCACTTCCTCCTTCAAAATGAGCACCTCAGTCAAAGAGTACCTAACTCCCTGAGACATATGGACATGCCCTCAACCCCTGGACTAAGGTAGGCAGTAGGTTTGCTGGCCTGAATGTCCATTTCCAGGGGTGCTTGAAAGTCAGTGTCAAAAACAGAGACCAGCTCTCTTTTACCCGGAGAGCTATCCATGTCTGTTGCTATGAGTAGGTACTACCAGAGTTGCGGGCCCATTCGTTACCTGTTCTCCTCTGGGTCTGACCCACACTCCACCTTGCTTGGCTTCTGTTCCATTCACTTCAATTCCATCCAGGATGCCCTCCAGCACGCCAAGAGACTGGGGTGGGCACACTGCCCTCCCCACGCCCACAGGCCACCCACCCCCCGCCACCCAGGCCCTAGGGCACAGCACCCATAGTACCCCCCTCAGTACTCAGCCTTTCACACCATGCCCTGCACCCCAAAAAACCGGGAGGGCAGGTGGTGGGAGGGGCCAGGGAGTGACAAGTGGGAGAGCTAAGGGCAAGCTGGTAAAAGGTGCTGGGTTAGGGGCTGGGAAGTCTTCAGAGACTTGTCCTGTCTGGAGATACCTGTGGAGAGAAGAGAGAGGCAGGGGTAAGAAGTTGTTGCCATAGAGGTATGTCAGTGAGAAAGATTTGGGGCAGAGATTTAGTAGCTTTCGGGGGGCCTGTAGCAAAATGGCAGTGGGAATGGAGGGTAAGTTATAGGAACAGGACCATAATAACACATCGCAGGTACAGCTGGAGAGCTACGACGCAGGCCCCAGACACAGGGAGGGGTGATGGGAAAGAATGAGGTCATCTATGCAGCAGGTAACAAGTCTGGATTCTCACATTCGAACAAATGCCTGGCTTTTTATGAGTGCCTATTAAACATTACCTATTGTTACCACCCTTTAACCAAGGTTTCTTAGGATTCATCAAGGTTGTAAGGCAAGAGTGGAAGAGACAAGTAGTTTGCCGTACGGGCACAGGAGTCCCCACAAAGACAAGGTGGGGCGGTGGGACAGCATGTAAGGACTATGAATGTTCACACTAGTGTCTTCTGGGCACAGGATAGGCCTGTGTTCTACCTCTGGCTTATATCTCTGCCCCATGCTAGTGTCTCGAAGGAGCGAGAAAACAGAAGCAAATGAGAGCTGACTCTTGGCTTCCTGTGCATTAATGAAACCCCGGTTCCTGCCCCTTGAGGATTTTGTTTTGGTTTTTTAATCTAGGCCTCACTATGTAGCTCTAGCTGGCCTGGAATTCACTCTATAGACCAGGCTGTTCTAGAACTCACAGAAATCCACCTGCCTCTGCTTCTGGACTGCTGAGGAATAAGGGTATGTATGTACCGTCATGCCTTGCTCCTTTAAGGGTTTTTAAATCCCTTACACCAAGTCCCAAATCCCACCGTCCAGTTTAAGGATAAGAGCTAGCTGACTTAGCTAGTTAGCTAGTTAGCTAGTTAGCTGCCATTCACCAGGACTAGCTGACTTAGCTAGTTAGCTGCTGTTCACCAGGACTAGCTGACTTAGCTAGTTAGCTGCCATTCACCAGGA